>NW_027486249.1:0-24815 GCF_050908995.1 Andrena cerasifolii
AACGAAACAACGAAACAACGAAACAACGAAACAACGAAACAACGAAACAACGAAACAACGAAACAACGAAACAACGAAACAACGAAACAACGAAACAACGAAACAACGAACAAACGAACCAACGAACCAACGGACCAACGAACAAACGAACAAACGAACAAACGAACAAACGAACCAACGAACCAACGAACAAACGAACAAACGAACAAACGAACATACGAACAAACGAACCAACGAACCAACGAACAAACGAACAAACGAACAAAGGAACAAAGGAACAAACGAACCAACGAACCAACGAACCAAAGAACCAACGAACCAACGAACCACCGAACCAACGAACCAACGAACCAACGAACCAACGAACCAACGAACCAACGAACCAACGAACCAACGAACCAACGAACCAACGAACCAACGAACCAACGAACCAACGAACCAACGAACCAACGAACCAACGAACCAACGAACCAACGAACCAACGAACCAACGAACCAACGAACCAACGAACCAACGAACAAACGAACCAACGAACCAACGAACCAACGAACTAACGAACCAACGAACCAACGAACCAACGAACCAACGAACCAACGAACCAACGAACCAACGAACAAACGAACCAACGAACCAACGAACCAACGAACCAACGACCAAACGAACAAACGAACAAACGAACGAACGAACAAATGAACCAACGAACCAACGAACCAACGAACCAACTAACAAACGAACAAACGAACAAACGAACAAACGAACAAACGAACAAACGAAGAAACGAACAAACGAACAATCGTACCAACGAACCAACGAACCAACGAACCAACGAACCAACGAACCAACGAACCAACGAACCAACGAACCAACGAACCAACGAACCAACGAACCAACGAACCAACGAACCAACGAACCAACGAACCAACGAACCAACGAACCAACGAACCAACGAACCAACGAACCAACGAACCAACGAACCAACGAACCAACGAACCAACGAACCAACGAACCAACGAACCAACGAACCAACGAACCAACGAACCAACGAACCAACGAACAAACGAACAAACGATCCAACGGACCTACGAACCAACGAACCAACGAACCAACGAACCAACGAACCAACGAACCAACGAACCAACGAACCAACGAACCAACGAACCAACGAACCAACGAACCAACGAACCAATGAACCAACGAACCAACGAACCAACGAACAAACGATCCAACGGACCTACGAACCAACGAACCAACGAACCAACGAACCAACGAACCAACGAACAAACGAACAAACGAACAAAGTGGCAAAGAAAGAAAAGAACCAACGAAACAACGAAACAACGAAACAACGAAACAACGAAACAACGAAACAACGAAACAACGAAACAACGAAACAACGAAACAACGAAACAACGAAACAACGAAACAACGAAACAACGAAACAACGAAACAACGAAACAACGAAACAACGAAACAACGAAACAACGAAACAACGAAACAACGAAACAACGAAACAACGAAACAACGAAACAACGAAACAACGAACCAACGAAACAACGAAACAACGAACCAACGAACCAACGAACCAACGAACCAACGAACCAACGAACCAACGAACCAACGAACCAACGAACCAACGAACCAACGAACCAACGAACCAACGAACCAACGAACCAACGAACCAACGAACAAAGTGACAAAGAAAGAAAAGAACCAACGAAACAACGAAACAACGAAACAACGAAACAACGAAACAACGAAACAACGAACCAACGAAACAACGAAACAACGAAACAACGAAACAACGAAACAACGAAACAACGAAACAACGAAACAACGAAACAACGAAACAACGAAACAACGAAACAACGAAACAACGAAACAACGAAACAACGAAACAACGAAACAACGAAACAACGAAACAACGAAACAACGAAACAACGAAACAACGAAACAACGAACAAACGAACCAACGAACCAACGAACCAACGAACCAACGAACCAACGAACAAACGAACAAACGAACAAACGAACCAACGAACAAACGAACAAACGAACAAACGAACAAACGAACCAACGAACCAACGAACAAACGAACAAACGAACAAACGAACAAAGGAACAAAGGAACAAACGAACCAACGAACCAACGAACCAAAGAACCAACGAACCAACGAACCAACGAACCAACGAACCAACGAACCAACGAACCAACGAACCAACGAACCAACGAACCAACGAAACAACGAACCAACGAACCAACGACCAAACGAACAAACGAACAAACGAACAAACGAACAAACGAACAAACGAACAAACGAACAAACGAAACAACGAACCAACGAACCTTCGAACCAACGAACAAACGATCCAACGAACCAACGAACCAACGAACCAACGAACCAACGAACAAACGAACAAACGAACAAACGAAGAAATGAACAAACGAACAAACGAACAAACGAACAAACGAACCAACGAACCAACGAACCAACGAACCAACGAACCAACGAACCAACGAACCAACGAACCAACGAACCAACGAACCAACGAACCAACGAACCAACGAACCAACGAACCAACGAACCAACGAACCAACGAACCAACGAACCAACGAACCAACGAACCAACGAACCAACGAACCAACGAACCAACGAACCAACGAACCAACGAGCCAACGATCAAACGAACCAACGAACCAACGAACCAACGAACCAACGAACCAACGAACCAACGAACCAACGATCCTTCGAACCAACGAACAAACGATCCAACGATCCAACGAATCAACGAACCAACGAACCAACGAACCAACGAACCAACGAACAAACGAACAAACGAACAAACGAACAAACGAACAAAGTGACAAAGAAATAAAAGAACCAACGAAACAACGAAACAACGAAACAACGAAACAACGAAACAACGAAACAACGAAACAACGAAACAACGAAACAACGAAACAACGAAACAACGAAACAACGAAACAACGAAACAACGAAACAACGAAAACAACGAAACAACGAAACAACGAAACAACGAAACAACGAAACAACGAAACAACGAAACAACGAAACAACGAAACAACGAAACAACGAAACAACGAAACAACGAAACAACGAAACAACGAAACAACGAAACAACGAAACAACGAAACAACGAAACAACGAAACAACGAAACAACGAAACAACGAAACAACGAAACAACGAAACAACGAAACAACGAAACAACGAAACAACGAAACAACGAAACAACGAAACAACGAAACAACGAAACAACGAAACAACGAAACAACGAAACAACGAAACAACGAAACAACGAAACAACGAAACAACGAAACAACGAAACAACGAAACAACGAACAAACGAACCAACGAACCAACGGACCAACGAACAAACGAACAAACGAACAAACGAACAAACGAACAAACGAACCAACGAACCAACGAACAAACGAACAAACGAACAAACGAACATACGAACAAACGAACCAACGAACCAACGAACAAACGAACAAACGAACAAAGGAACAAAGGAACAAACGAACCAACGAACCAACGAACCAAAGAACCAACGAACCAACGAACCACCGAACCAACGAACCAACGAACCAACGAACCAACGAACCAACGAACCAACGAACCAACGAACCAACGAACCAACGAACCAACGAACCAACGAACCAACGAACCAACGAACAAACGAACAAACGAACAAACGAACAAACGAACCAACGAACAAACGAACAAACGAACAAAGGAACAAAGGAACAAACGAACCAACGAACCAACGAACCAACGAACCAAAGGACCAACGAACCAACGAACCAACGAACCAACGAACCAACGAACCAACGAACCAACGAACCAACGAACCAACGAACCAACGAAACAACGAACCAACGAACCAACGACCAAACGAACAAACGAACAAACGAACAAACGAACAAACGAACAAACGAACAAACGAACAAACGAACCAACGAACAAACGAACAAACGAACAAACGAAACAACGAACCAACGAACCTTCGAACCAACGAACAAACGATCCAACGAACCAACGAACCAACGAACCAACGAACCAACGAACAAACGAACAAACGAACAAACGAACAAACGAACAAACGAACAAACGAACAAACGAACAAACGAACCAACGAACCAACGAACCAACGAACCAACGAACCAACGAACCAACGAACCAACGAACCAACGAACCAACGAACCAACGAACCAACGAACCAACGAACCAACGAACCAACGAACCAACGAACCAACGAACCAACGAACCAACGAACCAACGAACCAACGAACCAACGAACCAACGAACCAACGAACCAACGATCAAACGAACCAACGAACCAACGAACCAACGAACCAACGAACCAACGAACCAACGAACCAACGATCCTTCGAACCAACGAACAAACGATCCAACGATCCAACGAACCAACGAACCAACGAACCAACGAACCAACGAACCAACGAACAAACGAACAAACGAACAAACGAACAAACGAACAAAGTGACAAAGAAATAAAAGAACCAACGAAACAACGAAACAACGAAACAACGAAACAACGAAACAACGAAACAACGAAACAACGAAACAACGAAACAACGAAACAACGAAACAACGAAACAACGAAACAACGAAACAACGAAACAACGAAACAACGAAACAACGAAACAACGAAACAACGAAACAACGAAACAACGAAACAACGAAACAACGAAACAACGAAACAACGAAACAACGAAACAACGAAACAACGAAACAACGAAACAACGAAACAACGAAACAACGAAACAACGAAACAACGAAACAACGAAACAACGAAACAACGAACAAACGAACCAACGAACCAACGGACCAACGAACAAACGAACAAACGAACAAACGAACAAACGAACCAACGAACCAACGAACAAACGAACAAACGAACAAACGAACATACGAACAAACGAACCAACGAACCAACGAACAAACGAACAAACGAACAAAGGAACAAAGGAACAAACGAACCAACGAACCAACGAACCAAAGAACCAACGAACCAACGAACCACCGAACCAACGAACCAACGAACCAACGAACCAACGAACCAACGAACCAACGAACCAACGAACCAACGAACAAACGAACCAACGAACTAACGAACCAACGAACCAACGAACCAACGAACCAACGAACCAACGAACCAACGAACCAACGAACAAACGAACCAACGAACCAACGAACCAACGAACCAACGACCAAACGAACAAACGAACAAACGAACGAACGAACAAATGAACCAACGAACCAACGAACCAACGAACCAACGAACCAACTAACAAACGAACAAACGAACAAACGAACAAACGAACAAACGAACAAACGAACAAACGAAGAAACGAACAAACGAACAAACGAACAATCGAACCAACGAACCAACGAACCAACGAACCAACGAACCAACGAACCAACGAACCAACGAACCAACGAACCAACGAACCAACGAACCAACGAACCAACGAACCAACGAACCAACGAACCAACGAACCAACGAACCAACGAACCAACGAACCAACGAACCAACGAACCAACGAACCAACGAACCAACGAACCAACGAACCAACGAACCAACGAACCAACGAACCAACGAACCAACGAACCAACGAACCAACGAACCAACGAACCAACGAACCAACGAACCAACGAACCAACGAACCAACGAACCAACGAACCAACGAACCAACGAACCAACGAACCAACGAAACAACGAAACAACGAAACAACGAAACAACGAAACAACGAAACAACGAAACAACGAAACAACGAAACAACGAAACAACGAAACAACGAAACAACGAAACAACGAAACAACGAAACAACGAAACAACGAAACAACGAAACAACGAAACAACGAACCAACGAACCAACGAACAAACGATCCAACGGACCTACGAACCAACGAACCAACGAACCAACGAACCAACGAACCAACGAACAAACGAACAAACGAACAAAGTGGCAAAGAAAGAAAAGAACCAACGAAACAACGAAACAACGAAACAACGAAACAACGAACCAACGAAACAACGAAACAACGAACAACGAAACAACGAAACAACGAAACAACGAAACAACGAAACAACGAAACAACGAAACAACGAAACAACGAAACAACGAAACAACGAAACAACGAAACAACGAAACAACGAAACAACGAAACAACGAAACAACGAAACAACGAAACAACGAAACAACGAAACAACGAAACAACGAAACAACGAAACAACGAAACAACGAAACAACGAAACAACGAAACAACGAAACAACGAAACAACGAAACAACGAAACAACGAAACAACGAAACAACGAAACAACGAAACAACGAAACAACGAAACAACGAAACAACGAACAAACGAACCAACGAACCAACGAACAAACGAACAAACGAACAAACGAACAAACGAACCAACGAACCAACGAACCAACGAACCAACGAACCAACGAACCAACGAACCAACGAACCAACGAACCAACGAACCAACGAACCAACGAACAAACGAACAAACGAACAAACGAACAAACGAACAAACGAACAAACGAACAAACGAACCAACGAACCAACGAACAAACGAACAAACGAACAAACGAACAATGTGACAAAGAAAGAAAAGAACCAACGAAACAACGAAACAACGAAACAACGAAACAACGAAACAACGAAACAACGAAACAACGAAACAACGAAACAACGAAACAACGAAACAACGAAACAACGAAACAACGAAACAACGAAACAACGAAACAACGAAACAACGAAACAACGAAACAACGAAACAACGAACCAACGAACAAACGAACAAACGAACAAACGAACAAAGGAACAAAGGAACAAACGAACCAACGAACCAACGAACCAAAGAACCAACGAACCAACGAACCAACGAACCAACGAACCAACGAACCAACGAACCAACGAACCAACGACCCAACGAAACAACGAACCAACGAACCAACGAACCAACGAACCAACGAACCAACGAACCAACGAACCAACGAACCAACGAACCAACGAACCAACGAACCAACGAACCAACGAACCAACGAACCAACGAACCAACGAACCAACGAACCAACGAACCAACGAACCAACGAACCAACGAACCAACGAACCAACGAACCAACGAACCAACGAACCAACGAACCAACGAACCAACGATCAAACGAACCAACGAACCAACGAACCAACGAACCAACGAACCAACGAACCAACGAACCAACGAACCAACGAACCAACGATCCTTCGAACCAACGAACAAACGATCCAACGATCCAACGAACCAACGAACCAACGAACCAACGAACCAACGAACCAACGAACAAACGAACAAACGAACAAACGAACAAACGAACAAAGTGACAAAGAAATAAAAGAACCAACGAAACAACGAAACAACGAAACAACGAAACAACGAAACAACGAAACAACGAAACAACGAAACAACGAAACAACGAAAGAACGAAACAACGAAACAACGAAACAACGAAACAACGAAACAACGAAACAACGAAACAACGAAACAACGAAACAACGAAACAACGAAACAACGAAACAACGAAACAACGAAACAACGAAACAACGAAACAACGAAACAACGAAACAACGAAACAACGAAACAACGAAACAACGAAACAACGAAACAACGAAACAACGAAACAACGAAACAACGAAACAACGAAACAACGAAACAACGAAACAACGAAACAACGAAACAACGAAACAACGAAACAACGAAACAACGAAACAACGAAACAACGAACAAACGAACCAACGAACCAACGGACCAACGAACAAACGAACAAACGAACAAACGAACAAACGAACCAACGAACCAACGAACAAACGAACAAACGAACAAACGAACATACGAACAAACGAACCAACGAACCAACGAACAAACGAACAAACGAACAAAGGAACAAAGGAACAAAGGAACAAACGAACCAACGAACCAACGAACCAAAGAACCAACGAACCAACGAACCACCGAACCAACGAACCAACGAACCAACGAACCAACGAACCAACGAACCAACGAACCAACGAACCAACGAACCAACGAACCAACGAACCAACGAACCAACGAACCAACGAACCAACGAACCAACGAACCAACGAACCAACGAACCAACGAACCAACGAACCAACGATCCAACGAACCAACGAACCAACGAACAAACGAACAAACGAACAAACGAACCAACGAACCAACGAACAAACGAACAAAGTGACAAAGAAAGAAAAGAACCAACGAAACAACGAAACAACGAAACAACGAAACAACGAAACAACGAAACAACGAAACAACGAAACAACGAAACAACGAAACAACGAAACAACGAAACAACGAAACAACGAAACAACGAAACAACGAAACAACGAAACAACGAAACATCGAAACAACGAAACAACGAAACAACGAAACAACGAAACAACGAAACAACGAAACAACGAAACAACGAAACAACGAAACAACGAAACAACGAAACAACGAAACAACGAAACAACGAAACAACGAAACAACGAAACAACGAAACAACGAAACAACGAAACAACGAAACAACGAAACAACGAAACAACGAAACAACGAAACAACGAAACAACGAAACAACGAAACAACGAAACAACGAAACAACGAAACAACGAAACAACGAAACAACGAACAAACGAACCAACGAACCAACGAACCAACGAACCAACGAACTAACGAACCAACGAACAAACGAACAAACGAACAAACGAACAAACGAACCAACGAACAAACGAACAAACGAACAAACGAACCAACGAACCAACGAACAAACGAACAAACGAACAAACGAACAAAGGAACAAAGGAACAAACGAACCAACGAACCAACGAACCAAAGGACCAACGAACCAACGAACCAACGAACCAACGAACCAACGAACCAACGAACCAACGAACCAACGAACCAACGAACCAACGAACCAACGAAACAACGAACCAACGAACCAACGACCAAACGAACAAACGAACAAACGAACAAACGAACAAACGAACAAACGAACAAACGAACCAACGAACAAACGAACAAACGAACAAACGAAACAACGAACCAACGAACCTTCGAACCAACGAACAAACGATCCAACGAACCAACGAACCAACGAACCAACGAACCAACGAACAAACGAACAAACGAACAAACGAAGAAATGAACAAACGAACAAACGAACAAACGAACAAACGAACCAACGAACCAACGAACCAACGAACCAACGAACCAACGAACCAACGAACCAACGAACCAACGAACCAACGAACCAACGAACCAACGAACCAACGAACCAACGAACCAACGAACCAACGAACCAACGAACCAACGAACCAACGAACCAACGAACCAACGAACCAACGAACCAACGAACCAACGAACCAACGAACCAACGAACCAACGAACCAACGAACCAACGAACCAACGATCAAACGAACCAACGAACCAACGAACCAACGAACCAACGAACCAACGAACCAACGAACCAACGATCCTTCGAACCAACGAACAAACGATCCAACGATCCAACGAACCAACGAACCAACGAACCAACGAACCAACGAACCAACGAACAAACGAACAAACGAACAAACGAACAAACGAACAAAGTGACAAAGAAATAAAAGAACCAACGAAACAACGAAACAACGAAACAACGAAACAACGAAACAACGAAACAACGAAACAACGAAACAACGAAACAACGAAACAACGAAACAACGAAACAACGAAACAACGAAACAACGAAACAACGAAACAACGAAACAACGAAACAACGAAACAACGAAACAACGAAACAACGAAACAACGAAACAACGAAACAACGAAACAACGAAACAACGAAACAACGAAACAACGAAACAACGAAACAACGAAACAACGAAACAACGAAACAACGAAACAACGAACAACGAAACAACGAAACAACGAAACAACGAAACAACGAAACAACGAAACAACGAAACAACGAAACAACGAAACAACGAAACAACGAAACAACGAAACAACGAAACAACGAAACAACGAAACAACGAAACAACGAAACAACGAAACAACGAAACAACGAAACAACGAACAAACGAACCAACGCACCAACGGACCAACGAACAAACGAACAAACGAACAAACGAACAAACGAACCAACGAACCAACGAACAAACGAACAAACGAACAAACGAACATACGAACAAACGAACCAACGAACCAACGAACAAACGAACAAACGAACAAAGGAACAAAGGAACAAACGAACCAACGAACCAACGAACCAAAGAACCAACGAACCAACGAACCACCGAACCAACGAACCAACGAACCAACGAACCAACGAACCAACGAACCAACGAACCAACGAACCAACGAACCAACGAACCAACGAACCAACGAACCAACGAACCAACGAACCAACGAACCAACGAACCAACGAACCAACGAACCAACACACCAACGAACCAACGAACCAACGAACCAACGAACAAACGAACCAACGAACCAACGAACCAACGAACTAACGAACCAACGAACCAACGAACCAACGAACCAACGAACCAACGAACCAACGAACCAACGAACAAACGAACCAACGAACCAACGAACCAACGAACCAACGACCAAACGAACAAACGAACAAACGAACGAACGAACAAATGAACCAACGAACCAACGAACCAACGAACCAACTAACAAACGAACAAACGAACAAACGAACAAACGAACAAACGAACAAACGAACAAACGAAGAAACGAACAAACGAACAATCGAACCAACGAACCAACGAACCAACGAACCAACGAACCAACGAACCAACGAACCAACGAACCAACGAACCAACGAACCAACGAACCAACGAACCAACGAACCAACGAACCAACGAACCAACGAACCAACGAACCAACGAACCAACGAACCAACGAACCAACGAACCAACGAACCAACGAACCAACGAACCAACGAACCAACGAACCAACGAACCAACGAACCAACGAACCAACGAACCAACGAACCAACGAACCAACGAACCAACGAACCAACGAACCAACGAACCAACGAACAAACGAACAAACGATCCAACGGACCTACGAACCAACGAACCAACGAACCAACGAACCAACGAACCAACGAACCAACGAACAAACGATCCAACGGACCCTACGAACCAACGAACCAACGAACCAACGAACCAACGAACCAACGAACAAACGAACAAACGAACAAAGTGGCAAAGAAAGAAAAGAACCAACGAAACAACGAAACAACGAAACAACGAAACAACGAACCAACGAAACAACGAAACAACGAAACAACGAAACAACGAAACAACGAAACAACGAAACAACGAAACAACGAAACAACGAAACAACGAAACAACGAAACAACGAAACAACGAACAAACGAACAAACGAACAAACGAACAAACGAACAAACGAACAAACGAACAAACGAACCAACGAACCAACGAACAAACGAACAAACGAACAAACGAACAAAGTGACAAAGAAAGAAAAGAAGCAACGAAACAACGAAACAACGAAACAACGAAACAACGAAACAACGAAACAACGAAACAACGAAACAACGAAACAACGAAACAACGAAACAACGAAACAACGAAACAACGAAACAACGAAACAACGAAACAACGAAACAACGAAACAACGAAACAACGAAACAACGAAACAACGAACCAACGAACAAACGAACAAACGAACAAACGAACAAAGGAACAAAGGAACAAACGAACCAACGAACCAACGAACCAAAGAACCAACGAACCAACGAACCAACGAACCAACGAACCAACGAACCAACGAACCAACGAACCAACGACCCAACGAAACAACGAACCAACGAACCAACGAACCAACGAACCAACGAACCAACGAACCAACGAACCAACGAACCAACGAACCAACGAACCAACGAACCAACGAACCAACGAACCAACGAACCAACGAACCAACGAACCAACGAACCAACGAACCAACGAACCAACGAACCAACGAACCAACGAACCAACGAACCAACGAACCAACGAACCAACGAACCAACGAACCAACGAACCAACGAACCAACGAACCAACGAACCAACGAACCAACGAACCAACGAACCAACGAACCAACGAACCAACGAACCAACGAACCAACGAACCAACGAACCAACGAACCAACGAACCAACGAACCAACGAACCAACGAACCAACGAACCAACGAACCAACGAACCAACGAACCAACGACCAAACGAACAAACGAACAAACGAACAAACGAACAAACGAACCAACGAACAAACGAACAAATGAACAAACGAAACAACGAACCAACGAACCTTCGAACCAACGAACAAACGATTCAACGAACCAACGAACCAACGAACCAACGAACAAACGAACAAACGAACAAACGAACAAACGAACAAACGAAGAAATGAACAAACGAACAAACGAACAAACGAACAAACGAACCAACGAACCAACGAACCAACGAACCAACGAACCAACGAACCAACGAACCAACGAACCAACGAACCAACGAACCAACGAACCAACGAACCAACGAACCAACGAACCAACGAACCAACGAACCAACGAACCAACGAACCAACGAACCAACGAACCAACGATCAAACGAACCAACGAACCAACGAACCAACGAACCTTCGAACCAACGAACAAACGATCCAACGATCCAACGAACCAACGAACCAACGAACCAACGAACCAACGAACCAACGAACAAACGAACAAACGAACAAACGAACAAACGAACAAAGTGACAAAGAAATAAAAGAACCAACGAAACAACGAAACAACGAAACAACGAAACAACGAAACAACGAAACAACGAAACAACGAAACAACGAAACAACGAAACAACGAAACAACGAAACAACGAAACAACGAAACAACGAAACAACGAAACAACGAAACAACGAAACAACGAAACAACGAAACAACGAAACAACGAAACAACGAAACAACGAAACAACGAAACAACGAAACAACGAAACAACGAAACAACGAAACAACGAAACAACGAAACAACGAAACAACGAAACAACGAAACAACGAAACAACGAAACAACGAAACAACGAAACAACGAAACAACGAAACAACGAAACAACGAAACAACGAAACAACGAAACAACGAAACAACGAAACAACGAAACAACGAAACAACGAAACAACGAAACAACGAAACAACGAAACAACGAAACAACGAAACAACGAAACAACGAAACAACGAAACAACGAAACAACGAAACAACGAAACAACGAAACAACGAAACAACGAAACAACGAAACAACGAAACAACGAAACAACGAAACAACGAAACAACGAAACAACGAAACAACGAAACAACGAAACAACGAACAAACGAACCAACGAACCAACGGACCAACGAACAAACGAACAAACGAACAAACGAACAAACGAACCAACGAACCAACGAACAAACGAACAAACGAACAAACGAACCAACGAACCAACGAACCAACGAACAAACGAACAAACGAACAAACGAACAAACGAACAAAGGAACAAACGAACCAACGAACCAACGAACCAAAGAACCAACGAACCAACGAACCAACGAACCAACGAACCAACGAACCAACGAACCAACGAACCAACGAACCAACGAACCAACGAACCAACGAACCAACGAACCAACGAACCAACGAACCAACGAACCAACGAACCAACGAACAACGAACCAACGAACCAACGAACCAACGAACCAACGAACCAACGAACCAACGAACCAACGAACCAACGAACCAACGAACCAACGAACCAACGAACCAACGAACCAACGAACCAACGAACCAACGAACCAACGAACCAACGAACCAACGAACCAACGAACCAACGAACCAACGAACCAACGAACCAACGAACCAACGAACCAACGAACCAACGAACCAACGAACCAACGAACCAACGACCAAACGAACAAACGAACAAACGAACAAACGAACAAACGAACCAACGAACAAACGAACAAACGAACAAACGAAACAACGAACCAACGAACCTTCGAACCAACGAACAAACGATCCAACGAACCAACGAACCAACGAACCAACGAACCAACTAACAAACGAACAAACGAACAAACGAACAAACGAACAAACGAAAAAACGAAGAAACGAAGAAACGAACAAACGAACCAACGAACCAACGAACCAACGAACCAACGAACCAACGAACCAACGAACCAACGAACCAACGAACCAACGAACCAACGAACCAACGAACCAACGAACCAACGAACCAACGAACCAACGAACCAACGAACCAACGAACCAACGAACCAACGAACCAACGAACCAACGAACCAACGAACCAACGAACCAACGAACCAACGAACCAACGAACCAACGAACCAACGAACCAACGAACCAACGAACCAACGAACCAACGAACCAACGAACCAACGAACCAACGAACCAACGAACCAACGAACCAACGAACAAACGAACAAACGATCCAACGGACCTACGAACCAACGAACCAACGAACCAACGAACCAACGAACCAACGAACCAACGAACCAACGAACCAACGAACCAACGAACCAACGAACCAACGAACCAACGAAACAACGAAACAACGAAACAACGAAACAACGAAACAACGAAACAACGAAACAACGAAACAACGAAACAACGAAACAACGAAACAACGAAACAACGAAACAACGAAACAACGAAACAACGAAACAACGAAACAACGAACAAACGAACCAACGAACCAACGGACCAACGAACAAACGAACAAACGAACAAACGAACAAACGAAACCAACGAACCAACGAACAAACGAACAAACGAACAAACGAACCAACGAACCAACGAACCAACGAACAAACGAACAAACGAACAAACGAACAAACGAACAAAGGAACAAACGAACCAACGAACCAACGAACCAAAGAACCAACGAACCAACGAACCAACGAACCAACGAACCAACGAACCAACGAACCAACGAACCAACGAACCAACGAACCAACGAACCAACGAACCAACGAACCAACGAACCAACGAACCAACGAACCAACGAACCAACGAACCAACGAACCAACGAACCAACGAACCAACGAACCAACGAACCAACGAACCAACGAACCAACGAACCAACGAACCAACGAACCAACGAACCAACGAACCAACGAACCAACGAACCAACGAACCAACGAACCAACGAACCAACGAACCAACGAACCAACGAACCAACGAACCAACGAACCAACGAACCAACGAACCAACGAACCAACGAACCAACGAACCAACGAACCAACGACCAAACGAACAAACGAACAAACGAACAAACGAACAAACGAACCAACGAACAAACGAACAAACGAACAAACGAAACAACGAACCAACGAACCTTCGAACCAACGAACAAACGATCCAACGAACCAACGAACCAACGAACCAACGAACCAACTAACAAACGAACAAACGAACAAACGAACAAACGAACAAACGAAAAAAACGAAGAAACGAAGAAACGAACAAACGAACCAACGAACCAACGAACCAACGAACCAACGAACCAACGAACCAACGAACCAACGAACCAACGAACCAACGAACCAACGAACCAACGAACCAACGAACCAACGAACCAACGAACCAACGAACCAACGAACCAACGAACCAACGAACCAACGAACCAACGAACCAACGAACCAACGAACCAACGAACCAACGAACCAACGAACCAACGAACCAACGAACCAACGAACCAACGAACCAACGAACCAACGAACCAACGAACCAACGAACCAACGAACCAACGAACCAACGAACCAACGAACCAACGAACAAACGAACAAACGATCCAACGGACCTACGAACCAACGAACCAACGAACCAACGAACCAACGAACCAACGAACCAACGAACCAACGAACCAACGAACCAACGAACCAACGAACCAACGAACCAACGAACCAACGAACCAACGAACCAACGAACCAACGAACCAACGAACCAACGAACAAACGATCCAACGGACCTACGAAACAACGAACCAACGAACCAACGAACCAACGAACCAACGAACCAACGAACCAACGAACCAACGAACAAACGAACAAACGAACAAAGTGACAAAGAAAGAAAAGAACCAACGAAACAACGAAACAACGAAACAACGAAACAACGAACCAACGAAACAACGAAACAACGAAACAACGAAACAACGAAACAACGAAACAACGAAACAACGAAACAACGAAACAACGAAACAACGAAACAACGAAACAACGAAACAACGAAACAACGAAACAACGAAACAACGAAACAACGAAACAACGAAACAACGAAACAACGAAACAACGAAACAACGAAACAACGAAACAACGAAACAACGAAACAACGAAACAACGAAACAACGAAACAACGAAACAACGAAACAACGAAACAACGAAACAACCAAACAACGAAACAACGAAACAACGAAACAACGAAACAACGAAACAACGAAACAACGAAACAACGAAACAACGAAACAACGAAACAACGAAACAACGAAACAACGAAACAACGAAACAACGAAAACAACGAAACAACGAAACAACGAAACAACGAAACAACGACACAACGAAACAACGAAACAACGAAACAACGAAACAACGAACCAACGAACCAACGAACAAACGAACAAACGAACAAACGAACAAACGAAGAAACGAAGAAACGAACAAACGAACAAACGAACAAACGAACCAACGATCCAACGAACCAACGAACCAACGAACCAACTAACAAACGAACAAACGAACAAACGAACAAACGAACAAACGAACAAACGAACAAACGAACAAACGAACAAACGAACAAACGAACAAACGAACAAACGAACAAACGAACAAACGAACCAACGAACCAACGAACAAACGAACAAACGAACCAACGAACCAACGAACCAACGAACCAACGAACCAACGAACCAACGAACCAACGAACCAACGAACCAACGAACCAACGAACCAACGAACCAACGAACCAACGAACCAACGAACCAACGAAACAACGAACCAACGAACCAACGAACCAACGAACCAACGAACCAACGAACCAACGAACCAACGAACAAACGAACCAACGAACCAACGAACCAACGAACCAACGAACCAACGAACCAACGAACCAACGAACAAACGAACAAACGAACAAAGTGACAAAGAAAGAAAAGAACCAACGAAACAACGAAACAACGAAACAACGAAACAACGAACCAACGAAACAACGAAACAACGAAACAACGAAACAACGAAACATCGAAACAACGAAACAACGAAACAACGAAACAACGAAACAACGAAACAACGAAACAACGAAACAACGAAACAACGAAACAACGAAACAACGAAACAACGAAACAACGAAACAACGAAACAACGAAACAACGAAACAAACGAAACAACGAAACAACGAAACAACGAAACAACGAAACAACGAACAAACGAACCAACGAACCAACGAACAAACGAACAAACGAACAAACGAACCAACGAACCAACGAACCAACCAACCAACGAACCAACGAACCAACGAACCAACGAACCAACGAACAAACGAACAAACGAACAAACGAACAAACGAACAAACGAACAAACGAACAAACGAACCAACGAACCAACGAACAAACGAACAAACGAACAAACGAACAAAGTGACAAAGAAAGAAAAGAACCAACGAAACAACGAAACAACGAAACAACGAAACAACGAAACAACGAAACAACGAAACAACGAAACAACGAAACAACGAAACAACGAAACAACGAAACAACGAAACAACGAAACAACGAAACAACGAAACAACGAAACAACGAAACAACGAAACAACGAAACTACGAAACAACGAAACAACGAAACAACGAAACAACGAAACAACGAAACAACGAAACAACGAAACAACGAAACAACGAAACAACGAAACAACGAAACAACGAAACAACGAAACAACGAAACAACGAAACAACGAAACAACGAAACAACGAAACAACGAAACAACGAAACAACGAAACAACGAAACAACGAAACAACGAAACAACGAACAAACGAACCAACGAACCAACGAACCAACGAACAAACGAACAAACGAACAAACGAACCAACGAACAAACGAACAAACGAACAAACGAACAAACGAACAAAGGAACCAACGAACCAACGAACAAACGAACAAACGAACAAACGAACAAACGAACAAACGAACAAACGAAGAAATGAACAAACGAACAAACGAACAAACGAACCAACGAACCAACGAACCAACGAACCAACGAACCAACGAACCAACGAACCAACGAACCAACGAACCAACGAACCAACGAACCAACGAACCAACGAACCAACGAACCAACGAACCAACGAACCAACGAACCAACGAACCAACGAACCAACGAACCAACGAACCAACGAACCAACGAACCAACGATCAAACGAACCAACGAACCAACGAACCAACGAACCAACGAACCAACGAACCAACGAACCTTCGAATCAACGAACAAACGATCCAACGATCCAACGAACCAACGAACCAACGAACCAACGAACCAACGAACAAACGAACAAACGAACAAACGAACAAACGAACAAAGTGACAAAGAAATAAAAGAAACAACGAAACAACGAAACAACGAAACAACGAAACAACGAAACAACGAAACAACGAAACAACGAAACAACGAAACAACGAAACAACGAAACAACGAAACAACGAAACAACGAAACAACGAAACAACGAAACAACGAAACAACGAAACAACGAAACAACGAAACAACGAAACAACGAAACAACGAAACAACGAAACAACGAAACAACGAAACAACGAAACAACGAAACAACGAAACAACGAAACAACGAAACAACGAAACAACGAAACAACGAAACAACGAAACAACGAAACAACGAAACAACGAAACAACGAAACAACGAAACAACGAAACAACGAAACAACGAAACAACGAAACAACGAAACAACGAACCAACGAACCAACGAACCAACGAACCAACGAACCAACGAACCAACGAACAAACGAACAAACGAACAAACGAACAAACGAACAAACGAACAAACGAACAAACGAACCTACGAACCAACGAACAAACGAACAAACGAACAAACGAACAAAGTGACAAAGAAAGAAAAGAACCAACGAAACAACGAACCAACGAACCAACGAACCAACGAACAAACGAACAAAGTGACAAAGAAATAAAAGAACCAACGAAACAACGAAACAACGAACCAACGTACCAACGAACAAACGAACAAACGAACAAACGAACAAACGAACCAACGAACCAACGAACCAACGAACAAATGAACAAACGAACCAACGAACCTTCGAACCAACGATCCAACGAACCAACGAACCAACGAACCAACGAACCAACGAACAATCGAACAAACGAACAAACGAAGAAACGAAGAAACGAACAAACGAACAAACGAACCAACGGACCAACGAACCAACGAACCTTCGAACCAACGAACAAACGATCCAACGATCCAACGAACCAACGAACCAACGAACCAACGAACCAACGAACCAACGAACCAACGAACCAACGAACAAACGAACAAACGAACAAACGAACAAACGAACAAACGAACAAACGAACAAACGAACAAACGAACAAACGAACCTACGAACCAACGAACAAACGAACAAACGAACAAACGAACAAAGTGACAAAGAAAGAAAAGAACCAACGAAACAACGAACCAACGAACCAACGAACCAACGAACAAACGAACAAAGTGACAAAGAAATAAAAGAACCAACGAAACAACGAAACAACGAACCAACGTACCAACGAACAAACGAACAAACGAACAAACGAACAAACGAACCAACGAACCAACGAACCAACGAACAAATGAACAAACGAACCAACGAACCTTCGAACCAACGATCCAACGAACCAACGAACCAACGAACCAACGAACCAACGAACAATCGAACAAACGAACAAACGAAGAAACGAAGAAACGAACAAACGAACAAACGAACCAACGGACCAACGAACCAACGAACCTTCGAACCAACGAACAAACGATCCAACGATCCAACGAACCAACGAACCAACGAACCAACGAACCAACGAACCAACGAACCAACGAACCAACGAACAAACGAACAAACGAACAAACGAACAAAGTGACAAAGAAATAAAAGAACCAACGAAACAACGAAACAACGAAACAACGAAACAACGAAACAACGAAACAACGAAACAACGAAACAACGAAACAACGAAACAACGAAACAACGAAACAACGAAACAACGAAACAACGAAACAACGAAACAACGAAACAACGAAACAACGAAACAACGAAACAACGAAACAACGAAACAACGAAACAACGAAACAACGAAACAACGAAACAACGAAACAACGAAACAACGAAACAACGAAACAACGAAACAACGAAACAACGAAACAACGAAACAACGAAACAACGAAACAACGAAACAACGAAACAACGAAACAACGAAACAACGAAACAACGAAACAACGAAACAACGAAACAACGAAACAACGAAACAACGAAACAACGAAACAACGAAACAACGAAACAACGAAACAACGAAACAACGAAACAACGAAACAACGAAACAACGAAACAACGAAACAACGAAACAACGAACCAACGTACCAACGAACAAACGAACAAACGAACAAACGAACAAACGAACCAACGAACCAACGAACCAACGAACAAATGAACAAACGAACCAACGAACCTTCGAACCAACGATCCAACGAACCAACGAACCAACGAACCAACGAACCAACGAACAATCGAACAAACGAACAAACGAAGAAACGAAGAAACGAACAAACGAACAAACGAACCAACGGACCAACGAACCAACGAACCTTCGAACCAACGAACAAACGATCCAACGATCCAACGAACCAACGAACCAACGAACCAACGAACCAACGAACCAACGAACCAACGAACCAACGAACAAACGAACAAACGAACAAACGAACAAAGTGACAAAGAAATAAAAGAACCAACGAAACAACGAAACAACGAAACAACGAAACTACGAAACAACGAAACAACGAAACAACGAAACAACGAAACAACGAAACAACGAAACAACGAAACAACGAAACAACGAAACAACGAAACAACGAAACAACGAAACAACGAAACAACGAAACAACGAAACAACGAAACAACGAAACAACGAAACAACGAAACAACGAAACAACGAAACAACGAAACAACGAAACAACGAAACAACGAAACAACGAAACAACGAAACAACGAAACAACGAAACAACGAAACAACGAAACAACGAAACAACGAAACAACGAAACAACGAAACAACGAAACAACGAAACAACGAAACAACGAAACAACGAAACAACGAAACAACGAAACAACGAAACAACGAAACAACGAAACAACGAAACAACGAAACAACGAAACAACGAAACAACGAAACAACGAAACAACGAAACAACGAAACAACGAAACAACGAAACAACGAAACAACGAAACAACGAAACAACGAAACAACGAAACAACGAAACAACGAAACAACGAAACAACGAAACAACGAAACAACGAAACAACGAAACAACGAAACAACGAAACAACGAAACAACGAAACAACGAAACAACGAAACAACGATACAACGAAACAACGAAACAACGAAACAACGAAACAACGAAACAACGAAACAACGTAACAACGAAACAACGAACCAACGAACCTTCGAACCAACGAACAAACGATCCAACGAACCAACGAACCAACGAACCAACGAACCAACGAACCAACGAACCAACGAACAAACGGACAAACGAAGAAACGAAGAAACGAACAAACGAACAAACGAACAAACGAACCAACGAACCAACGAACCAACGAACCAACGAACCAACGAACCAACGAACCAACGAACCAACGAACCAACGAACCAACGAATCAACGAACCAACGAACCAACGAACCAACGAACCAACGAAACAACGAACCAACGAACCAACGAACCAACGAACCAACGAACCAACGAACCAACGAACCAACGAACCAACGAACCTTCGAAACAACGAAACAACGAAACAACGAAACAACGAAACAACGAAACAACGAAACAACGAAACAACGAAACAACGAAACAACGAAACAACGAAACAACGAAACAACGAAACAACGAAACAACGAAACAACGAACCAACGAACCAACGAACCAACGAACCAACGAACCAACGAACCAACGAACCAACGAACCAACGAACCAACGAACCAACGAACCAACGAACAAACGAACCAACGAACCAACGAACCAACGAACCAACGAACCAACGAACCAACGAACAAACGAACAAACGAACAAAGTGACAAAGAAAGAAAAGAACCAACGAAACAACGAAACAACGAAACAACGAAACAACGAAACAACGAAACAACGAAACAACGAAACAACGAAACAACGAAACAACGAAACAACGAAACAACGAAACAACGAACCAACGAAGCAACGAAACAACGAAACAACGAAACAACGAAACAACGAAACAACGAAACAACGAAACAACGAAACAACGAAACAACGAAACAACGAAACAACGAAACAACGAAACAACGAAACAACGAAACAACGAAACAACGAAACAACGAAACAACGAAACAACGAAACAACGAAACAACGAAACAACGAACAAACGAACCAACGAACCAACGAACCAACGAACCAACGAACAAACGAACAAACGAACAAACGAACAAACGAACCAACGAACAAACGAACAAACGAACAAACGAACAAAGTGACAAAGAAATAAAAGAACCAACGAAACAACGAAACAACGAAACAACGAAACAACGAAACAACGAAACAACGAAACAACGAAACAACGAAACAACGAAACAACGAAACAACGAAACAACGAAACAACGAAACAACGAAACAACGAAACAACGAAACAACGAAACAACGAAACAACGAAACAACGAAACAACGAAACAACGAAACAACGAAACAACGAAACAACGAAACAACGAAACAACGAAACAACGAACCAACGAACCAACGAACCAACGAACCAACGAACCAACGAACCAACGAACAAACGAACAAACGAACAAACGAACAAACGAACAAACGAACAAACGAACAAACGAACCTACGAACCAACGAACAAACGAACAAACGAACAAACGAACAAAGTGACAAAGAAAGAAAAGAACCAACGAAACAACGAACCAACGAACCAACGAACCAACGAACAAACGAACAAAGTGACAAAGAAATAAAAGAACCAACGAAACAACGAAACAACGAACCAACGTACCAACGAACAAACGAACAAACGAACAAACGAACAAACGAACCAACGAACCAACGAACCAACGAACAAATGAACAAACGAACCAACGAACCTTCGAACCAACGATCCAACGAACCAACGAACCAACGAACCAACGAACCAACGAACAATCGAACAAACGAACAAACGAAGAAACGAAGAAACGAACAAACGAACAAACGAACCAACGGACCAACGAACCAACGAACCTTCGAACCAACGAACAAACGATCCAACGATCCAACGAACCAACGAACCAACGAACCAACGAACCAACGAACCAACGAACCAACGAACCAACGAACAAACGAACAAACGAACAAACGAACAAAGTGACAAAGAAATAAAAGAACCAACGAAACAACGAAACAACGAAACAACGAAACAACGAAACAACGAAACAACGAAACAACGAAACAACGAAACAACGAAACAACGAAACAACGAAACAACGAAACAACGAAACAACGAAACAACGAAACAACGAAACAACGAAACAACGAAACAACGAAACAACGAAACAACGAAACAACGAAACAACGAAACAACGAAACAACGAAACAACGAAACAACGAAACAACGAAACAACGAAACAACGAAACAACGAAACAACGAAACAACGAAACAACGAAACAACGAAACAACGAAACAACGAAACAACGAAACAACGAAACAACGAAACAACGAAACAACGAAACAACGAAACAACGAAACAACGAAACAACGAAACAACGAACCAACGTACCAACGAACAAACGAACAAACGAACAAACGAACAAACGAACCAACGAACCAACGAACCAACGAACAAATGAACAATCGAACCAACGAACCTTCGAACCAACGATCCAACGAACCAACGAACCAACGAACCAACGAACCAACGAACAATCGAACAAACGAACAAACGAAGAAACGAAGAAACGAACAAACGAACAAACGAACCAGCGGACCAACGAACCAACGAACCTTCGAACCAACGAACAAACGATCCAACGATCCAACGAACCAACGAACCAACGAACCAACGAACCAACGAACCAACGAAACCAACGAACCAACGAACAAACGAACAAACGAACAAACGAACAAAGTGACAAAGAAATAAAAGAACCAACGAAACAACGAAACAACGAAACAACGAAACAACGAAACAACGAAACAACGAAACAACGAAACAACGAAACAACGAAACAACGAAACAACGAAACAACGAAACAACGAAACAACGAAACAACGAAACAACGAAACAACGAAACAACGAAACAACGAAACAACGAAACAACGAAACAACGAAACAACGAAACAACGAAACAACGAAACAACGAAACAACGAAACAACGAAACAACGAAACAACGAAACAAC
>NW_027486250.1:0-24806 GCF_050908995.1 Andrena cerasifolii
TAATAATTTTAAAATTTTTTTTTTTAATTTATTAAAAAAAAATTTTTAATTTTTTATTTTTTTTTTAATTTTTAATTTTTTTAATTTTCTTATAATTTTTTTTTAATTTTTAAATTTTTTAATTTTCTTATAAATTTTTTTTTTTTTTTAATTTTTAATTTTTTTTAATTTTCTTGTAATTTTTTTTTAATTTTTAAATTTTTTTTAATTTTCTTATAAATTTTTATTTTTTTTAAGTTTTTAAAATTTTTTTTTTAATTTTTTTTAATTTTTTTTTTAAAAATTTGTTTTCATTTTTTAACAAAATTTTAAAATTTTTTTTTATTTTTTATAAAATTTTTTCTTTTTTTAAAAAATTTCTATATTTTTTAATCTTTTCTTTTTTTAAATTTTTTTCAATTTGAAAAAAAAATTTAAATTTTGTTTTAATTTTTTTAAATTTAAATTTTTTAAATTTTCTTATAATTTTTTTATTTTTTAAAAATTTTTCAAATTTTTTAAAAAATTTTTAAAAATCTTTTAAATTTTTTAAATATTTTTTTAAAATTTTTTAAAAAATTTTGTTAATTTTTTCTTATTTTTTATTTTTTTTTTATTTTTTATTTTTCTTTTAATTTTTTGTATATTTTTTTATTAAAATTTTTTTTTGTATTTTAAATTTTTTTATTTTAATTTTTTAAAATTTTTTTAAAAATTTTTTACGTTATTATTAAATTTTATTTATATTAATTTTTAAAAAACTTTTTTTCATTTTTTTTAAATTTTTTAAAAAACTTTTTGTAATTTTTTTTTATTTTTTAAAATATTTATTTGTTTATTTTTTTTATTTTTCTTCTAAATTTTTGTATATTTTTTTTATTTAAATTTTTTGTGTATTTAAATTTTTTTATTTTAATTTTCTTATAATTTTTTATATTTTTTTAAATTTTTAAATTTTTTTTTTATTTTTTTAAATTTTTTTTTAAAAATTGGTTTTAATATTTTAACAAAATTTTTTTAATTTTTTTTTATTTTTTTTTAATTTTTAATTTTTTTTAATTTTCTTATAATTTTTTTTAAATTTTTAAATTTTTTTAATTTCTTATAATTTTTTTTTTTTAAATTTTTAAAAATTTGTTTTTAATTTTTTTTTTTAAAAATTTGTTTTAATTTTTTAACAAAATTTTTAAAAAAAAATTTTATTTTTTATACAATTTTTTTTTTTAATTTATTAAAAAAAAAATTTTTAATTTTTTTTATTTTTTTTTTAATTTTTAATTTTTTTAATTTTCTTATAATTTTTTTTTAATTTTTAAATTTTTTTAATTTTCTTATAAATTTTTATTTTTTTTTAATTTTTAATTTTTTTTAATTTTCTTGTAATTTTTTTTTAATTTTTAAATTTTTTTAATTTTCTTATAAATTTTTATTTTTTTAAGTTTTTAAAATTTTTTTTTTAATTTTTTTTAATTTTTTTTTAAAAAATTTGTTTTCATTTTTTAACAAAATTTTAAAATTTTTTTTTTATTTTTTATAAAATTTTTTCTTTTTTTAAAAAATTTCTATATTTTTTAATCTTTTCATTTTTTTAAAATTTTTTTCAATTTTAAAAAAAAAATTAAATTTTGTTTTAATTTTTTTAAATTTAAATTTTTTTAAATTTTCTTAAAATTTTTTTATTTTTTAAAAATTTTTCAAATTTTTTAAAAATTTTTTAAAAATCTTTTAAATTTTTTAAATATTTTTTTAAAATTTTTTTAAAAATTTTGTTAATTTTTTCTTATTTTTTATTTTTTTTTTATTTTTTATTTTTCTTTTAATTTTTTGTATATTTTTTTATTAAAATTTTTTTTTTGTATTTTAAATTTTTTTATTTTAATTTTTAAATTTTTTTAAAAATTTTTTACGTTATTATTAAATTTTATTTATATTAATTTTTAAAAAACTTTTTTTCATTTTTTTTAAATTTTTTAAAAAACTTTTTGTAATTTTTTTTTATTTTTTAAAGTATTTATTTGTTTATTTTTTTTATTTTTCTTCTAAATTTTTGTATATTTTTTTTATTTAAATTTTTTTTGTATTTAAATTTTTTTATTTTAATTTTCTTATAATTTTTATATTTTTTTAAATTTTTTAATTTTTTTTTATTTTTTTAAATTTTTTTTTAAAAATTGGTTTTAATATTTTAACAAAATTTTTTTAAATTTTTTTATTTTTTTTAATTTTTAATTTTTTTTAATTTTCTTATAATTTTTTTTAAATTTTTTAATTTTTTTAATTTTCTTATAATTTTTTTTTTTTTAAATTTTTAAAAATTTGTTTTTAATTTTTTTTTAAAAAATTTGTTTTAATTTTTTAACAAAATTTTTAAAAAAAAATTTTTATTTTTTATAAAATTTTTTTTTTTTTAAATTTCTATATTTTTTATTCTTTTCATTTTTTAAAATTTTTTTTAAAATTTTAAAAAAAAATTTTAAATTTTGTTTTAATTTTTTAACAATTTCTTTTTAAAAAAATTTTATTTATGTTTTTTAAATTTTTTCTAAATTTTTTAATTTTTTTCTTTTTTTAATTTTTTTTTAATTTTTTTAAATTTTAATTTTTTTAAATTTTCTTATAATTTTTTTATTTTTTAAAAATTTTTTAAATTTTTTATAATTTTTTTTAAAAATTTTTAAAAAATTTTGTTTATTTTTTTTTTAATTTTTATTTGTTTATTTGTTTTATTTTTTATGTTTCTTTTAATTTTTTGTATATTTTTTGATTAAAATTTTTTTTTGTATTTTAAATTTTTTTATTTTAATTTTTTAAAATTTTTTTAAAAATTGTTTACGTTATTATTAAATTTTATTTATATTAATTTTTAAAAAACTTTTTTTCATTTTTTTTAAATTTTTTAAAAAACTTTTTGTAATTTTTTTTATTTTTAAAATATTTATTTGTTTATTTTTTTATTTTTCTTCTAAATTTTTGTATATTTTTTTATTTAAATTTTTTTTGTATTTAAATTTTTTTATTTTAATTTTCTTATAATTTTTATATTTTTTAAAAATTTTTTAAATTTTTTATAATTTTTTTAAAAAATTTTAAAAAATTTTGTTTATTTTTTTTAATTTTTATTTGTTTATTTCTTTTATTTTTTATTTTTCTTTTAATTTTTTGTATATTTTTTTATTAAAATTTTTTTTTTGTTTTTAAAAATTTTTTTAATTTTCTTATAATTTTTTTTTTTTTTTTTAATTTTTTTAAATTTTTTTTTTTAAATTTTGTTTTAATTTTTTAACAATTTTTTTTAAAAAATTTTTTATTTATGTTTTTAAAATTTTTTTCTTATTTTTTAAAAATTTTTTTATTTTTTTTCTTTTTCTTATAATTTCTTTAATTTTTTAAGAAAATTTGTTTTAATTTCTTAAAAAAAATTTGTTTTAATTTTTTTAAAAAAATTTGTTTTAATTTTTAAAAAAAAAATTTTTAATTTTTTTAATTTTTTTTAATTTTCTTATATTTTTTTTTAATTTTTTAAACATTTTTTTTTAATTTAAAAAAATTTTTTTTTTAATTTTTTTAAATTTTTTTAAAAAAATTTTATGTTATTTTTAAATTTTTTTATATTAATTTTTAAAAAACTTTTTTTCATTTTTAAAATTTTTTTTTAAATTTTTTTAAAAAATTTGTTTTAATTTTTTAACAAAATTTTTTAATTTTTTTTTATTTTTTAAAATTTTTTTCATTTTTTAAAATTTTTTTTTAAATTTTTTTAAAAATTTTGTTTTAATTTTTTAACAATTTTTTTAAAATTTTTTTTATTTATGTTTTTAAAATTCTTTTCTTATTTTTTTTTAATTTTCTTATTTTTTTTTAATTTAATTTTTTTTTTTAATTTTCTTGTAATTTTTTAAATTTTTTTAAAAAAATTTGTTTTATTTTTTTTATTTTTTTTTAATTTTTAATTTTTTTTAATTTTCTTATATTTTTTTTTAATTTTTTAAACATTTTTTTTTTAATTTTTTAAAAATTTTTTTTTAAAATTTGTTTTAATTTTTAACAAAATTTAAAAAAAATTTTTTTTATTTTTTTTTAATTTTAAATTTTTTTTAATTTTCTTATAATTTTTTAATTTTTTTTTTTAATTTTTTAAAATTTTATTTAATTTTTTTTAAATTTGTTTTAATTTAACACAATTTTTAATAAATTTTTTTATTTTTTTTCTTCTATATTTTTTAATTTTTTTTTATTTTTTAAAATTTTTTTCAATTTTTAAATGTTTTTTTTAAATTTTTTAAAAATTTTGTTTTATTTTTTTAACAAAATTTGTTAATTTTTTTTTATTTTTTGAAATATTTTTCATTTTTAAAATTTTTTTTTTTAATTTTTTTAAAAATTTTGTTTATTTTTTTTAATTTATTAAAAAAAAATTTTTAATTTTTTAATTTTTTTTTAATTTTAATTTTTTTTTAATTTTCTTATAATTTTTTTTAAATTTTTAATTTTTTTTAATTTTCTTATAATTTTTTTTTTTAAATTTTTAAAAAAAATTTTAAACTTTTTTTAAAATTTTGTTTTAATTTTTTAACAATTTTTTTAAAAAAATTTTTATTTATGTTTTTAAAATTTTTTTCTTATTTTTTAAAATTTTTTTATTTTTTTTTAATTTTAAAATTTTTTTTTTAATTTTCTTATAATTTTTTTAATTTTTTATAAAAAATTTGTTTTAATTTTTAAAAAAAAATTTGTTTTAATTTTTTAAAAATAATTTTTTAATTTTTTTATTTTTTTAATTTTTAATTTTTTTTAATTTTCTTATATTTTTTTTAATTTTTTAAACATTTTTTTTAATTTTTTAAAATTTGTTTTAATTTTTTAACAAAAATTTTTTAAAATTTGTTTTAATTTTTTAACAAAAATTTTTTAAATTTTTTTTTTTTTTTTTTTTTAATTTTAAATTTTTTTTAATTTTCTTATAATTTTCTTTTCTTATTTTTTTTAATTTTTTAAAATTTTTTTTAAAATTTGTTAAAATTTTTTTTTAAAAAATTTGTTTTAATTTTTTAACAAAATTTTTTTTTAATTTTTTTTTTAATTTTAAATTTTTTTTTAATTTTCTTATAATTTTTTTATTTTTTTTTAATTTTTTAACAAAATTTTTTAAAAATTTTTTTATTTTTTTTAAATTTTTTTCTATATTTTTTAAAATTTTTTTTTTATTTTTTAAAATTTTTTTAATTTTTTTACAATTTTTTTTAAATTTTTTTAAAAATTTTGTTTTAATTTTTAACAATTTTTTTAAAAATTTTTTTATTTATGTTTTTAAAATTTTTTTCTTATTTTTTTTAATTTTCTTATAATTTTTTTTTTTAAATTTTTAAAAAAAATTTTAAACTTTTTTTAAAAATTTTGTTTTAATTTTTTAACAATTTTTTTAAAAAAATTTTTATTTATGTTTTTAAAATTTTTTTCTTATTTTTTTTAAATTTTTTTATTTTTTTTTAATTTTAAAATTTTTTTTTTAATTTTCTTATAATTTTTTTAATTTTTTATAAAAAATTTGTTTTAATTTTTAAAAAAAAATTTGTTTTAATTTTTTAAAAATAATTTTTTAATTTTTTTTATTTTTTTTTAATTTTTAATTTTTTTTAATTTTCTTATATTTTTTTTAATTTTTTAAACATTTTTTTTAATTTTTTAAAATTTGTTTTAATTTTTTAACAAAAATTTTTTAAAATTTGTTTTAATTTTTTAACAAAAATTTTTTAAAATTTTTTTTTTTTTTTTTTTTAATTTTAAATTTTTTTTAATTTTCTTATAATTTTCTTATTTTTTTTAATTTTTTAAATTTTTTTTTAAAATTTGTTAAAATTTTTTTTTAAAAAATTTGTTTTAATTTTTTAACAAAATTTTTTTTAATTTTTTTTTTAATTTTAAATTTTTTTTTAATTTTCTTATAATTTTTTTATTTTTTTTTAATTTTTTAACAAAATTTTTTAAATTTTTTATTATTTTTTTTTTAATTTTTTTCTATATTTTTTAATTTTTTATTTCAAAAAATGTTTTTTTAATTTTTATTTTTTTAATTCTTTCAAATTTTAAAATTTTTTTTTTAATTTTCTTATAATTTTTTTATTTTTTTTAAATTTAAAATTTTTTAATTTCCTTATAAATTTTTTTTTAAAATTTTTTTAAATTTTTTTTAAAATTTTTTTTAAAAAATTTGTTTTAATTTTTTAACAAAATTTTTTAAAAATTTTTTTTATTCTTTTTAAATTTTTTTCATTTTTTTTAAATTTTTTAAAAAACTTTTTAAATTTTTTTTTTAAATTTTTATTTGTTTATTTTTTTATTTTTCTTTTAAATTTTTGTATATTTTTTTTTATTTTATTTTTTTTTGTATTTTAAATTTTTTATTTTAATTTTTTTAAATTTTTTTAAAAAAATTTTATGTTATTTTTAAATTTTATTTATATTAATTTTTAAAAACTTTTTTTCATTTTTTTAAAATTTTTTTTCATTTTTTTTAAATTTTTTAAAAAACTTTTTGTAATTTTTTTTTATTTTTTAACATTTTTATTTGTTTATTTTTTTTACTTTTCTTCTAAATTTTTGTATATTTTTTTTATTTAAATTTTTTTGTATTTAAATTTTTTTATTTTAATTTTCTTATAATTTTTTTATTTTTTAAAAAAATTTTAAAATTTTTTTTATTTTTTTTTAATTTAAAATTTTTTTAATTTTCTTATAATTTTTTTATTTTTTTTAAATTTTTTAAAATTTTTTTAAAATTTTAAAAAAACTTTCTTTAAAATATTGTTTTAATTTTTTAACAATTTCTTTTAAAAAAAATTTATTTATGTTTTTTAAATTTTTTTCTACATTTTTTAATTTTTTTTTTAATTTTAAAATTTTTTTTTTTAAAAATTGGTATTAATTTTTTAACAAAATTTTTAAATTTTTTTTTTAATTTTAAATTTTCTTTAATTTTCTTATAATTTTTTATTTTTTTTAAATTTTTTCAAATTTTAAATTTTTTTTTTAATTTTCTTATAATTTTTATATTTTTTTTAAATTTTTAAAATTTTTTTTTATTTTTTAATTTTTTTTTAAAAAATTGGTATTAATTTTTTAACAAAATTTAAAAATTTTTTTTTTAATTTTAAATTTTTAAAATTTTCTTATAATTTTTTATTTTTTTTAAATTTTTTAAAATTTTATTTAATTTTTTTTTAAATTTGTTTTAATTTTTTAACAAAATTTTTAAAAATTTTTATTATTTTTTTTAAATTTTTTTCTATATTTTTTAATTTTTTTTATTTTTTAAAAATTTTTTCATTTTTTTTTAAATTTTTTTAAAAATTTTGTTTTAATTTTTTAACAAAATGTTTTAATTTTTTTTCATTTTTTTAAAATATTTTTCATTTTTAAAATTTTTTTTTAATTTTTTAAAAATTTTGTTTTTTTTTAATTTATTAAAAAAAAAATTTTTAATTTTTTTATTTTTTTTTTAATTTTTAATTTTTTTTAATTTTCTTATAATTTTTTTTTAATTTTTAAATTTTTTTAATTTTCTTATAAATTTTTTTTTTTTTTTAATTTTTAATTTTTTTTAATTTTCTTGTAATTTTTTTTTAATTTTTAAATTTTTTTAATTTTCCTATAAATTTTTATTTTTTTTAAGTTTTTAAAATTTTTTTTTTAATTTTTTTTAATTTTTTTTTTAAAAATTTGTTTTCATTTTTTAACCAAATTTTAAAATTTTTTTTTATTTTTTATAAAATTTTTTCTTTTTTTAAAAAATTTCTATATTTTTTAATCTTTTCTTTTTTTTTAAATTTTTTTTCAATTTTAAAAAAAAATTTAAATTTTGTTTTAATTTTTTTAAATTTAAATTTTTTTAAATTTTCTTATAATTTTTTTATTTTTTAAAAATTTTTCAAATTTTTTAAAAAATTTTTAAAAATCTTTTAAATTTTTTAAATATTTTTTTAAAATTTTTTTAAAAATTTTGTTAATTTTTTCTTATTTTTTATTTTTTTTTTATTTTTTATTTTTCTTTTAATTTTTTGTATATTTTTTTATTAAAATTTTTTTTTGTATTTTAAATTTTTTTATTTTAATTTTTTAAAATTTTTTTAAAAATTTTTTACGTTATTATTAAATTTTATTTATATTAATTTTTAAAAAACTTTTTTTCATTTTTTTTAAATTTTTTAAAAAACTTTTTGTAATTTTTTTTTATTTTTTAAAATATTTATTTGTTTATTTTTTTTATTTTTCTTCTAAATTTTTGTATATTTTTTTTATTTAAATTTTTTTTGTATTTAAATTTTTTATTTTAATTTTCTTATAATTTTTATATTTTTTTTAAATTTTTAAATTTTTTTTTTATTTTTTTAAATTTTTTTTTAAAAATTGGTTTTAATATTTTAACAAAATTTTTTTAAATTTTTTTTATTTTTTTTTAATTTTTAATTTTTTTTAATTTTCTTATAATTTTTTTTAAATTTTTTAATTTTTTTAATTTTCTTATAATTTTTTTTTTTAAATTTTTAAAAATTTGTTTTTAATTTTTTTTTTTAAAAATTTGTTTTAATTTTTTAACAAAATTTTTAAAAAAAAAATTTTATTTTTTATACAATTTTTTTTTTAATTTATTAAAAAAAAAATTTTTAATTTTTTTTATTTTTTTTTTAATTTTTAATTTTTTTTAATTTTCTTATAATTTTTTTTTAATTTTTAAATTTTTTTAATTTTCTTATAAATTTTTATTTTTTTTTTAATTTTTAATTTTTTTAATTTTCTTGTAATTTTTTTTTAATTTTTAAATTTTTTTAATTTTCTTATAAATTTTTATTTTTTTTAAGTTTTTAAAATTTTTTTTTTAATTTTTTTTAATTTTTTTTTTAAAAATTTGTTTTCATTTTTTAACAAAATTTTAAATTTTTTTTTTTATTTTTTATAAAATTTTTTCTTTTTTTAAAAAATTTCTATATTTTTTAATCTTTTCATTTTTTTTAAATTTTTTTTCAATTTTAAAAAAAAAATTAAATTTTGTTTTAATTTTTTAACAATTTCTTTTTAAAAAAATTTTATTTATGTTTTTTAAATTTCTTCTAAATTTTTTAATTTTTTTCTTTTTTAATTTTTTTTTTAATTTTTTTAAATTTTAATTTTTTTAAATTTTCTTATAATTTTTTTATTTTTTAAATTTTTTATAATTTTTTTAAAAATTTTTAAAAAATTTTGTTTATTTTTTTTTTAATTTTTATTTGTTTATTTGTTTTATTTTTTATGTTTCTTTTAATTTTTTGTATATTTTTTTATTAAAATTTTTTTTTGTATTTTAAATTTTTTTATTTTAATTTTTTAAAATTTTTTTAAAAATTGTTTACGTTATTATTAAATTTTATTTATATTAATTTTTAAAAAACTTTTTTTCATTTTTTTTAAATTTTTTAAAAAACTTTTTGTAATTTTTTTTATTTTTTAAAATATTTATTTGTTTATTTTTTTATTTTTCTTCTAAATTTTTGTATATTTTTTTTTATTTAAATTTTTTTTGTATTTAAATTTTTTTATTTTAATTTTCTTATAATTTTTATATTTTTTTTAAATTTTTAAATTTTTTTTTAATTTTCTTATATTTTTTTTAAAATTTTTTAATTTTTTAATTTTCTTATAATTTTTTTTTTTTTAAATTTTTAAAAATTTGTTTTTAATTTTTTTTTTAAAAATTTGTTTTAATTTTTTAACAAAATTTTTTAAAAAAAATTTTTATTTTTTATAAAATTTTTTTTTTTAAATTTCTATATTTTTTATTCTTTTCATTTTTTTTAAATTTTTTTAAAATTTTAAAAAAAAATTTTAAATTTTGTTTTAATTTTTTAACAATTTCTTTTTAAAAAAATTTTATTTATGTTTTTTAAATTTTTTCTAAATTTTTTAATTTTTTTCTTTTTTAATTTTTTTTTTAATTTTTTTAAATTTTAATTTTTTTAAATTTTCTTATAATTTTTTTATTTTTTAAAAAATTTTTAAATTTTTTATAATTTTTTTAAAAAATTTTAAAAAATTTTGTTTATTTTTTTTTAATTTTTATTTGTTTATTTTTTTTATTTTTTATTTTTCTTTTAATTTTTTGTATATTTTTTTATTAAAATTTTTTTTTTGTTTTTAAAAATTTTTTTAATTTTCTTATAATTTTTTTATTTTTTTTTAATTTTTTTAAATTTTTTTTTAAAAAATTTGTTTTAATTTTTTTTATTTTTTATAAAATGTTTTTTTTTTTTAAAAAAATTCTATATTTTTTAATCTTTTCATTTTTTTAAATTTTTTTAAAATTTTAAAAAAAAATTTTAAATTTTGTTTTAATTTTTTAACAATTTCTTTTAAAAAAATTTTATTTATGTTTTTTAATTTTTTTCTACATTTTTTAATTTTTTTCTTTTTTAAATTTTTTTTTAATTTTAAAATTTTTTTTTAATTTTTTTAAATTTAAATTTTTTTAAAATTTTCTTATAATTTTTTTATTTTTTAAATTTTTTAAAAATTTTTTTTAAATTTTTTTAAAAATTTGGTTTATTTTTTTTAATTTTTATTTGTTTATTTTTTTATTTTTTATTTTTCCTTTAATTTTTTGTATATTTTTTTATTAAATTTTTTTTTTGTATTTTAAAATTTTTTTATTTTAATTTCTTTATATATTTTTTTTAAATTTAAAAAAAAATTTAATTTTTTTTAAATTTTTCTCCACTTTAATTTTTAATTTTTTTAATTTTCTTAACTTTAATTTTTTTTAAATTTAAATTTTTTTAATTTTCTTATAATTTTTTTTTTTAAATTTTTAATTTTTTTTAATTTTCTTATAAATTTTTTTTTTTTAAATTTTTTAAATTTTTTTTAAAATTTTTTTTAAAAAATTTGTTTTAATTTTTTAACAAAATTTTTTAAATTTTTTTTTTATTCTTTTAAAATTTTTTTCATTTTTTTTAAATTTTTTAAAAAACTTTTTAAATTTTTTTTTAATTTTTATTTGTTTATTTTTTTATTTTTCTTTTAAATTTTTGTATATTTTTTTTAATTAAATTTTTTTTTGTATTTTAAATTTTTTATTTTAATTTTTTAAAATTTTTTTAAAAAAATTTTATGCTATTTTTAAATTTTATTTATATTAATTTTTAAAAAACTTTTTTTCATTTTTTAAAATTTTTTTTTCATTTTTTTTAAATTTTTTAAAAAACTTTTTGTAATTTTTTTTATTTTTTAAAATTTTATTTGTTTATTTTTTTTATTTTTCTACTAAATTTTTGTATATTTTTTTTATTTAAATTTTTTTGTATTTAAATTTTTTTATTTTAATTTTCTTATAATTTTTTTATTTTTTAAAAAAATTTTAAATTTTTTTTATTTTTTTTTTAATTTTAAATTTTTTTAATTTTCTTATAATTTTTTTATTTTTTTTAAATTTTTTAAAATTTTTTTAAAATTTAAAAAAATTTTTTTTTAAATATTGTTTTAATTTTTTAACAATTTCTTTTAAAAAAAATTTATATATGTTTTTTAAATTTTTTTCTACATTTTTAAAGTTTTTTCTTTTTTAAATTTTTTTTTAATTTTAAAATTTTTTTTAAATTTTTTTAAATTTAATTTTTTTTAAATATTGTTATAATTTTTTTATTTTTTTTTAAATTTTTTAAAATTTTTTTAAAATTTTTTAAAATTATTTTTTAAAAAATTTGTTTTAATTTTTTTAAAATTTTTTTTTAATTTTTTTTTTCAATTTTAAATTTTTCTTTAATTTTCTTATAATTTTTTTATTTTTTTTAAATTTTTTAAAATTTTATTTAATTTTTTTTTAAAAAATTTGTTTTAATTTTTTAACAAAATTTTTAAAATTTTTTATTATTTTTTTAAAATTTTTTTCTATATTTTTTAATTTTTTTTATTTCTCAAAATTTTTTTCATTTTTTTCATAATTTTTTTAAAAATTTTGTTTTAATTTTTTAACCAAATTTTTTAATTTTTTTTCATTTTTTTTAAATATTTTTCATTTCTAAAATTTTTTTTCTAAATTTTTTTAAAAATTTTGTTTATTTTTTAATTAATTAAAAAAAAATTAAAAATTTTTTTTATTTTTTTTTTAATTTTTAATTTTTTCTAATTTTCTTAAAATTTTTTTTAAATTTTTAAATTTTTTAAATTTTCTTATAATTTTTTTATTTTTTTTAAATTTATTAAAATTTTATTTAATTTTTTTTTTAAAATTTGTTTTAATTTTTTAACAAAATTTAAAAAAAAATTTTTTATTTTTTTTAAATTTTTTTCTACATTTTTTAATTTTTTTTATTTTTTAAAATTCTTTTTATTTTTTAAAAATTTTTTCATTTTTTAAAATTTTTTTAAAAATTTTTTTAAAAATTTTGTTTTAATTTTTCAACCAAATTTTTTAAATTTTATTTATTTTTTTAAAATTTTTTTCATTTTTTAAAATTTTTTTTTAATTTTTTTAAAAATTTCGTTTAATTTTTTTAATTTTTTACAAAAAATCTTTAATTTTTTATATACTTTTTTTAAAGTTTTTAAAAAAATTTTAAATTCTTTTTTTAAAATTTTGTTTTAATTTTTTAACAATTTTTTTAAAAAATTTTTTATTTATGTTTTTAAAATTTTTTTCTTATTTTTTTAAAATTTTTTTATTTTTTTTTCTTTTTCTTATAATTTCTTTAATTTTTTAAGAAAATTTGTTTTAATTTCTTAAAAAAAATTTGTTTTAATTTTTTTAAAAAAATTTGTTTTAATTTTTAAAAAAAAAAATTTTAATTTTTTTAATTTTTTTTAATTTTCTTATATTTTTTTTTAATTTTTTAAACATTTTTTTTTAATTTAAAAATTTTTTTTTTTAATTTTTTAAATTTTTTTAAAAAAATTTTATGTTATTTTTAAATTTTTTTATATTAATTTTTAAAAAACTTTTTTTCATTTTTAAAATTTTTTTTAAAATTCTTTTAAAAAATTTGTTTTAATTTTTTAACAAAATTTTTTAATTTTTTTTTATTTTTTAAAATTTTTTTAATTTTTTAAAATTTTTTTTTAAATTTTTTTAAAAATTTTGTTTTAATTTTTTAACAATTTTTTTAAAAATTTTTTTATTTATGTTTTTAAAATTCTTTTCTTATTTTTTTTTAATTTTCTTATTTTTTTTTAATTTAAATTTTTTTTTTAATTTTTTTAAAAATTTTGTTTATTTTTTTTAATTTATTAAAAAAAAATTTTTAATTTTTTAATTTTTTTTTAATTTTAATTTTTTTTAATTTTCTTATAATTTTTTTTATATTTTTAATTTTTTTTTAATTTTCTTATAATTTTTTTTTTTAAAATCTTTTAAAATTTTTTTTTAATTTTTTTTAATTTTTTTTTTAAAAAATTTGTTTTAACTTTTTAACAAAATTTTTTTTAATTTTTTTTTTTAATTTTAATTTTTTTTTAATTTTCTTATAATTTTCTCATTTATTTTTTTTTAATTTTTTAAAATTTTATTTACTTTTTTTTTAAATTTGTTTTAATTTAACACAATTTTTAATAATTTTTTTTATTTTTTTTTCATCTATATTTTTTAATTTTTTTTATTTTTTAAAATTTTTTTCATTTTTTAAAATTTTTTTTTAAATTTTTTTAAAAATTTTGTTTTAATTTTTTAACAAAATTTGTTAATTTTTTTTTATTTTTTTGAAATATTTTTCATTTTTAAAATTTTTTTTTAATTTTTTTAAAAATTTTGTTTATTTTTTTTAATTTATTAAAAAAAAATTTTTAATTTTTTAATTTTTTTTTAATTTTAATTTTTTTTAATTTTCTTATAATTTTTTTTAAATTTTTAATTTTTTTTTAATTTTCTTATAATTTTTTTTTTAAATTTTTTAAAAAAATTTTAAACTTTTTTTAAAAATTTTGTTTTAATTTTTTAACAAATTTTTTAAAAAAATTTTTATTTATGTTTTTAAAATTTTTTTCTTATTTTTTTTAAATTTTTTTATTTTTTTTTAATTTTAAAATTTTTTTTTTAATTTTCTTATAATTTTTTTAATTTTTTATATAAAATTTGTTTTAATTTTAAAAAAAAAATTTGTTTTAATTTTTTAAAAATAATTTTTTATTTTTTTTTATTTTTTTTTAATTTTTAATTTTTTTAATTTTCTTATATTTTTTTTAATTTTTTAAACATTTTTTTTAATTTTTTAAAATTTGTTTTAATTTTTTAACAAAAATTTTTTAAAATTTGTTTTAATTTTTTAACAAAAATTTTTTAAAATTTTTTTTTTTTTTTTAATTTTAAATTTTTTTTAATTTTCTTATAATTTTCTTATTTTTTTTAATTTTTTAAAATTTTTTTTAAAATTTGTTAAAATTTTTTTTTAAAAAATTTGTTTTAATTTTTTAACAAAATTTTTTTTAATTTTTTTTTTAATTTTAAATTTTTTTTTAATTTTCTTATAATTTTATTATTTTTTTTTAATTTTTTAACAAAATTTTTTAAAAAATTTTTTATTTTTTTTAAATTTTTTTAATTTTTTACAATTTTTTTTAAATTTTTTTAAAAATTTTGTTTTAATTTTTAACAATTTTTTAAAAATTTTTTTATTTATGTTTTAAAATTTTTTTCTTATTTTTTTTAATTTTTTTATTTTTTTTTTTAATTCTAAATTTTTTTTTACTTTTCTTATAATTTTTTTAATTTTTTAAATAAATTTGTTTTAATTTTTTAAAAAAAATTGTTTTAATTTTTTAAAAAAATTTTTTTATTTTTTTTTAATTTTTTAAAATTTTTTAAAATTTTTTAAAATTTTTTAAATTTTTTTTTAAATTTTATTTTAAAAATTTTGTATTAATTTTTTAACAATTTTCTTAAAAAATTTTTTATTTATGTTTTTAAAATTTTTTCTTATTTTTTTTAATTTTTTTATTTTTTTTTTAATTTTAAATTTTTTTTTTAATTTTCTTATAATTTTTTTAATTTTTAAAATTTTTTAAATTTTTTAAAAATTTTTTTAATTTTTTTTTAAAAAAATTGTTTTAACTTTTTAACAAAATTTTTTTTAATTTTTTTTTTAATTTTAAATTTTTTTTTAATTTTCTTATAATTTTTTAATTTTTTTTTAATTTTTTAAAATTTTATTTAATTTTTTTTTAAATTTGTTTTAATTTAACACATTTTTTAATAAATTTTTTTATTTTTTTTTCTTCTATATTTTTTAATTTTTTTTTAATTTTTAAAATTTTTTTCATTTTTTAAAATTTTTTTAAAATTTTTTTAAAATTTTTTTAAAAATTTTGTTTTAATTTTTTAACAATTTCTTTAAACAAAATTTTATTTATGTTTTTTAAATTTTTTTCATAATTTTTTTATTTTTTTTAATTTTTTTTGTTTTTTTTTAATTTTTCATTTTTTTTATTTATTTTTTTAAATTTTTTAAAAAAAAATTTTAAATTTTTAAATTTTTTTAAAATTACTTTTAAATTTTTTTATTTTTTTTAATTTTTTACAAAAAATCTTTAATTTTTTATATACTTTTTTTAAATTTTTAAAAAAAATTTAAATTCTTTTTTTAAAATTTTGTTTTAATTTTTTAACAATTTTTTTAAAAAATTTTTTATTTATGTTTTTAAAATTTTTTTCTTATTTTTTTTTAATTTTTTTTATTTTTTTTTTTTAATTTTAAATTTTTTTTTAATTTTCTTATAATTTTTTTAATTTTTTTTATTTTTTTTTAATTTTTAATTTTTTTTAATTTTCTTATATTTTCTTATATTTTTTTTTTAATTTTTATTAATTTTTTTTTAATTTTTTAAAATTTGTTTTAATTTTTTAACAATTTCTTTTAAAAAAATTTTATTTATGTTTTTTAATTTTTTTTCTTAATTTTTTTTTAATATTTTAGTTTTTTTTTAATTTTTTATTTTTTTATTTATTTTTTAAATTTTTTAAAAAAAAATTTAAAATTTTTAAAATTTTTTAAAATTTTTAATTTTTTTTTAAATTTTTAAATTTTTTAAAATTACTTTAAAATTTTTTATTTTTTAATTTTGTACAAAAATTTTTAACATTTTTTTATATTTTTTTTAAATTTTAAAAAATTTTTTAAATTTTTTTTTTAATTTTAAATTTTTTTTTTAATTTTCTTATAATTTTTTTATTTTTTTTTAATTTTTTAAAATTTTATTAATTTTTTTTTTAATTTGTTTTAATTTTTTAACAAAATTTTTAAAAATTTTTTAAAATTTTTTAAATTTTTTAAAATTACTTTTAAAATTTTTTATTTTTTTAATTTTTTACAAAAATTTTTAACATTTTTTTATATTTTTTTTAAATTTTTAAAAATTTTATTTATTTTTTAAAATTTTTTTCATTTTTTTAAATTTTTTTAATTTTTTTAAATATTTGTTTATTTTTTTTAATTTTTTACAAAAAATCTTTAATTTTTTATATACTTTTTTTAAATTTTTTAAAAAAAATTTAAATTCTTTTTTTAAAATTTTGTTTTAATTTTTTAACAATTTTTTTAAAAAAATTTTTATTTATGGTTTTAAAATTTTTTTCTTATTTTTTTTAAATTTTTTTATTTTTTTTTAATTTTAAATTTTTTTTTAATTTTCTTATAATTTTTTTAATTTTTTAAAAAAATTTGTTTTAATTTTTTTAAAAAAATTTGTTTTAATTTTTAAAAAAAAAAATTTTAATTTTTTTAATTTTTTTTAATTTTCTTATATTTTTTTTTAATTTTTTAAACATTTTTTTTTAATTTAAAAATTTTTTTTTTTTAATTTTTTAAAATTTTTTTAAAAAAATTTTTTGTTATTTTTAAATTTTTTTATATTAATTTTTAAAAAACTTTTTTTCATTTTTAAAATTTTTTTTTAAATTTTTTTAAAAAATTTGTTTTATTTTTTTAACAAAATTTTTTAATTTTTTTTTATTTTTTAAAATTTTTTTCATTTTTTAAAATTTTTTTTTAAATTTTTTTAAAAATTTTGTTTTAATTTTTTAACAATTTTTTTTAAAAAATTTTTTATTTATGTTTTTAAAATTCTTTTCTTATTTTTTTTTAATTTTCTTATTTTTTTTTAATTTTAATTTTTTTTTTAATTTTCTTGTAATTTTTTAAATTTTTTTAAAAAAATTTGTTTTATTTTTTTTATTTTTTTTAATTTTTAATTTTTTTAATTTTCTTATATTTTTTTTTAATTTTTTAAACATTTTTTTTTTAATTTTTTAAAAAATTTTTTTTAAAATTTGTTTTAATTTTTAACAAAATTTTAAAAAAAATTTTTTTATTTTTTTTTAATTTTAAATTTTTTTAATTTTCTTATAATTTTATTATTTTTTTTAAATTTTTTAAAATTTTTTAAAAATTTTTTTAATTTTTTTTTAAAAAATTTGTTTTAACTTTTTAACAAAATTTTTTTTATTTTTTTTTAATTTTAAATTTTTTTTAATTTTCTTATAATTTTTTAATTTTTTTTTTAATTTTTTAAAATTTTATTTAATTTTTTTTAAATTTGTTTTAATTTAACACAATTTTTAATAAATTTTATTATTTTTTTTTCTTCTATATTTGTTAATTTTTTTTTATTTTTTTGAAATATTTTTCATTTTTAAATTTTTTTTTTTAATTTTTTTAAAAATTTTGTTTATTTTTTTTAATTTATTAAAAAAAAATTTTTAATTTTTTAATTTTTTTTTAATTTTAATTTTTTTTAATTTTCTTATAATTTTTTTACATTTTTAATTTTTTTTTAATTTTCTTATAATTTTTTTTTTTAAAATCTTTTAAAATTTTTTTTTAATTTTTTTTAATTTTTTTTTTAAAAAATTTGTTTTAACTTTTTAACAAAATTTTTTTTAATTTTTTTTTTAATTTTAATTTTTTTTTAATTTTCTTATAATTTTCTCATTTATTTTTTTTTAATTTTTTAAAATTTTATTTACTTTTTTTTTAAATTTGTTTTAATTTAACACAATTTTTAATAATTTTTTTTATTTTTTTTTCATCTATATTTTTTAATTTTTTTTATTTTTTAAAATTTTTTTCATTTTTTAAAATTTTTTTTTAAATTTTTTTAAAAATTTTGTTTTAATTTTTTAACAAAATTTGTTAATTTTTTTTTATTTTTTTGAAATATTTTTCATTTTTAAAATTTTTTTTTAATTTTTTTAAAAATTTTGTTTATTTTTTTTAATTTATTAAAAAAAAATTTTTAATTTTTTAATTTTTTTTTAATTTTAATTTTTTTTAATTTTCTTATAATTTTTTTTAAATTTTTAATTTTTTTTTAATTTTCTTATAATTTTTTTTTTTAAATTTTTTAAAAAAATTTTAAACTTTTTTTAAAAATTTTGTTTTAATTTTTTAACAATTTTTTTAAAAAAATTTTTATTTATGTTTTTAAAATTTTTTTCTTATTTTTTTTAAATTTTTTTATTTTTTTTTTAATTTTAAATTTTTTTGTTTTAATTTTCTTATAATTTTTTTAATTTTTTATATAAAATTTGTTTTAATTTTAAAAAAAAAATTTGTTTTAATTTTTTAAAAATAATTTTTTATTTTTTTTTATTTTTTTTTAATTTTTAATTTTTTTTAATTTTCTTATATTTTTTTTAATTTTTTAAACATTTTTTTTAATTTTTTAAAATTTGTTTTAATTTTTTAACAAAAATTTTTTAAAATTTGTTTTAATTTTTTAACAAAAATTTTTTAAAATTTTTTTTTTTTTTTTTAATTTTAAATTTTTTTTAATTTTCTTATAATTTTCTTATTTTTTTTAATTTTTTAAAATTTTTTTTAAAATTTGTTAAAATTTTTTTTTAAAAAATTTGTTTTAATTTTTTAACAAAATTTTTTTTAATTTTTTTTTTAATTTTAAATTTTTTTTTAATTTTCTTATAATTTTTTTATTTTTTTTTAATTTTTTAACAAAATTTTTTAAAAAATTTTTTATTTTTTTTAAATTTTTTTAATTTTTTACAATTTTTTTTAAATTTTTTTAAAAATTTTGTTTTAATTTTTAACAATTTTTTTAAAAATTTTTTTATTTATGTTTTTAAAATTTTTTTCTTATTTTTTTTAATTTTTTTATTTTTTTTTTAATTCTAAATTTTTTTTTACTTTTCTTATAATTTTTTTAATTTTTTAAATAAATTTGTTTTAATTTTTTTAAAAAAAATTGTTTTAATTTTTTAAAAAAAATTTTTTTATTTTTTTTATTTTTTTTTAATTTTTAATTTTTTTTAATTTTCTTATATTTTTTTTAAATTTTTTAAACATTATTTTTAAATTTTTAAAATTTTTTTTAAAATTTGTTTTAATTTTTTTAAAAAAAAATTAAAATTTTTTTTTATTTTTTTTTAATTTAAATTTTTTTTTAATTTTCTTATAATTTTTTTGTTTTTTTTTTAAATTTTTTAAAATTTTTATTTTTTTTATTTTTTTTATTTTTCTTCTAAATTTTTGTATATTTTTTTTATTTAAATGTTTTTGTATTTAAATTTTTTATTTTAATTTTGTTACGTATATGGATTTTTTCCCATACGCCGCTCTCAACCACTTTTCGAGCTCGCGTCTGCGAAGGGAAAACGCCCTAAAATCCTTTTGCTTATCACATACCACTAAGGGGTGTCATGATCTCGACCATCTGGATCACGACCATGGGAACGGGAGTGACACGACGACGACCCCGAAGAATTTCCTTATATGGAAATTTCAAATGCATCCCCACTCATTTTTGGGACTATATAAAACCTTTGGTTTCTACCCTCTGCGGTTAAAAGCAGTACAGTTGCGCGTAGAGTAACGTCGTGTCACGCTCGTACCGAGTCGGTTGAATTCAGTAAGATCGAGCTAAAGTCTCCGTCGGAATCATAGTTGACACCATAGAATCCGCGAGTTCGGTTTACATTCTATTGGGCACTTTGTAATAGCCGCTCGTACGCCCCGCATCGCCAGTGCGTCAACACCGAGCAAATTAGTGGTAATTTACACACATTTATTACACTATTTAACCGCGACATTCACATTTGTACTATAATCTTGAATACACGAATGGTGTTCACTTCTAAATCGAGTTGATTCGTTAAAACCCATCTTTTACCCAGCGATCCTTATAAACTTAGTAGCGCTCACCCACTGATACAACTTTACCGCTCGAGTTGTATCGAATATAAATTAAGAGTTACGAGGCATTAATAACATTTCCCGCGACTCCCTGATCTAGCATCAGGTTAGTTTGCAACCTTTCATCCAGAACAAGGAATTTTACCAACCTAGTAGCTCCCCGATTTCGCATCGGGTTCGTCCACGCTTAACCCTCCTACGGCTCCTTGATTTCGCATCAGGTTCGTCCGCGCACCTTATTAACAAATTCGTTAACCATATTCCTTGGGAAATACTCATTCTCGCCGGCCTCTCGCGTTGCCGCAGCCCCGGCTCGTAACAATTTTCTTATAATTTTTTTATTTTTTAAAAAATTTTTAAAATTTTTTTAATTCTTTTTTAAAAAAATTGTTTTAATTTTTTAACAAATTTTTTAAAAAATTTTTTTTCAATTTTAAATTTTTTTTTAATTTTCTTATAATTTTTTTATTTTTTTAAATTTTTTAAAATTTTATTTAATTTTTTTTTTAAAATTTGTTTTAATTTTTTAACAAAATTTAAAAAAAATTTTTTTATTTTTTTAAAATTTTTTTCTACATTTTTTAATTTTTTTTATTTTTTAAAATTCTTTTTATTTTTTAAAAATTTTTTCATTTTTTAAAATTTTTTTAAAAATTTTTTTAAAAATTTTGTTTTAATTTTTTAACCAAATTTTTTAAATTTTATTTATTTTTTTTAAATTTTTTTCATTTTTTAAAATTTTTTTTTAATTTTTTTAAAAATTTCGTTTAATTTTTTTAATTTTTTACAAAAAATCTTTAATTTTTTATATACTTTTTTTAAAGTTTTTAAAAAAATTTTAAATTCTTTTTTTAAAATTTTGTTTTAATTTTTTAACAATTTTTTTAAAAAATTTTTTATTTATGTTTTTAAAATTTTTTTCTTATTTTTTTTAAATTTTTTTATTTTTTTTTCATTTTCTTATAATTTCTTTAATTTTTTAAGAAAATTTGTTTTAATTTCTTAAAAAAAATTTGTTTTAATTTTTTTAAAAAAATTTGTTTTAATTTTTAAAAAAAAAAATTTTAATTTTTTTAATTTTTTTTAATTTTCTTATATTTTTTTTTAATTTTTTAAACATTTTTTTTTAATTTAAAAATTTTTTTTTTTTAATTTTTTAAAATTTTTTTAAAAAAATTTTTTGTTATTTTTAAATTTTTTTATATTAATTTTTAAAAAACTTTTTTTCATTTTTAAAATTTTTTTTTAAATTTTTTTAAAAAATTTGTTTTATTTTTTTAACAAAATTTTTTAATTTTTTTTTATTTTTTAAAATTTTTTTCATTTTTTAAAATTTTTTTTTAAATTTTTTTAAAAATTTTGTTTTAATTTTTTAACAATTTTTTTTAAAAATTTTTTTATTTATGTTTTTAAAATTCTTTTCTTATTTTTTTTTAATTTTCTTATTTTTTTTTAATTTTAATTTTTTTTTTAATTTTCTTGTAATTTTTTAAATTTTTTTAAAAAAATTTGTTTTATTTTTTTTATTTTTTTTTAATTTTTAATTTTTTTTAATTTTCTTATATTTTTTTTTAATTTTTTAAACATTTTTTTTTTAATTTTTTAAAAAATTTTTTTTAAAATTTGTTTTAATTTTTAACAAAATTTTAAAAAAAATTTTTTTATTTTTTTTTAATTTTAAATTTTTTTAATTTTCTTATAATTTTATTATTTTTTTTAAATTTTTTAAAATTTTTTAAAAATTTTTTTAATTTTTTTTTAAAAAATTTGTTTTAACTTTTTAACAAAATTTTTTTTATTTTTTTTTTAATTTTAAATTTTTTTTTAATTTTCTTATAATTTTTTAATTTTTTTTTTAATTTTTTAAAATTTTATTTAATTTTTTTTAAATTTGTTTTAATTTAACACAATTTTTAATAAATTTTATTATTTTTTTTTCTTCTATATTTGTTAATTTTTTTTTATTTTTTTGAAATATTTTTCATTTTTAAATTTTTTTTTTAATTTTTTTAAAAATTTTGTTTATTTTTTTTAATTTATTAAAAAAAAATTTTTAATTTTTTAATTTTTTTTTAATTTTAATTTTTTTTAATTTTCTTATAATTTTTTTTACATTTTTAATTTTTTTTTAATTTTCTTATAATTTTTTTTTTTAAAATCTTTTAAAATTTTTTTTTAATTTTTTTTAATTTTTTTTTTAAAAAATTTGTTTTAACTTTTTAACAAAATTTTTTTTAATTTTTTTTTAATTTTAATTTTTTTTTAATTTTCTTATAATTTTCTCATTTATTTTTTTTTAATTTTTTAAAATTTTATTTACTTTTTTTTTAAATTTGTTTTAATTTAACACAATTTTTAATAATTTTTTTTATTTTTTTTTCATCTATATTTTTTAATTTTTTTTATTTTTTAAAATTTTTTTCATTTTTTAAAATTTTTTTTTAAATTTTTTTAAAAATTTTGTTTTAATTTTTTAACAAAATTTGTTAATTTTTTTTATTTTTTTGAAATATTTTTCATTTTTAAAATTTTTTTTGAATTTTTTTAAAAATTTTGTTTATTTTTTTTAATTTATTAAAAAAAAATTTTTAATTTTTTAATTTTTTTTTTAATTTTAATTTTTTTTAATTTTCTTATAATTTTTTTTAAATTTTTAATTTTTTTTTAATTTTCTTATAATTTTTTTTTTTAAATTTTTAAAAAAATTTTAAACTTTTTTTTAAAAATTTTGTTTTAATTTTTTAACAATTTTTTTAAAAAATTTTTATTTATGTTTTTAAAATTTTTTTCTTATTTTTTTTAAATTTTTTTATTTTTTTTTAATTTTAAAATTTTTTTTTTAATTTTCTTATAATTTTTTTAATTTTTTATAAAAAATTTGTTTTAATTTTTAAAAAAAAATTTGTTTTAATTTTTTAAAAATAATTTTTTAATTTTTTTTATTTTTTTTTAATTTTTAATTTTTTTTAATTTTCTTATATTTTTTTAATTTTTTAAACATTTTTTTTTAATTTTTTAACAAAAATTTTTTAAATTTTTTTTTATTTTTTTTATAATTTAAATTTTTTTTAATTTTCTTATAATTTTTTTATTTTTTTTAAATTTTTTAAAATTTTTTAAAAATTTGTTAAAATTTTTTAAAATTTTTTAAAAATTTGTTAAAATTTTTTAAAATTTTTTTTAAATTTTATTTTAAAAATTTGTTTTAATTTTTTAACAAAAATTTGTTTTAATTTTTTTAAAAAAAAATTTTAATTTTTTTTATTTTTTTTTAATTCTTAATTTTTTTTAATTTTCTTATATTTTTTTTAATTTTTTAAACATTTTTTTTAATTTTTTAAACATTTTTTTTAATTTTTTAAACATTTTTTTTAATTTTTTAAAATTTGTTTTAATTTTTTAACAAAATTTTTTTAAATTTTTTTTTATATTTTTATAATTTAAATTTTTTTAATTTTCTTATAATTTTTTTTTTAAATTTTTTAAAATTTTTTAAAATTTTTTTAAAATTTTATTTTAAAAAATTTGTTTTAATTTTTTAACAAATTTTTTTTTAATTTTCTTATAATTTTTTTTATTTTTTTTTTATTTTTTAAAATTTTTTTCATTTTTTTAAATTTTTTTTAAATTTTTTTTAAATATTTTGTTTTAATTTTTTAACAATTTCTTTAAACAAAATTTTATTTATGTTTTTTAAATTTTTTTCATATTTTTTTTATTTTTTTTTAATTTTTTTTGTTTTTTTTTAACATTTCATTTTTTTTATTTATTTTTTAAAATTTTTTTTAAAAAATTTGTTTTAATTTTTTAAAAAAAATTTGTTTTAATTTTTAAAAAAAAATTTTAATTTTTAAAATTTTTTTTTAATTTTTAATTTTTTTTTAATTTTCTTATATTTTTTTAATTTTTTAAACATTTTTTTTAATTTTTTAAAATTTGTTTTAATTTTTTAAAATTTTTTAAAAATTTTTTTTAAAAATTTTGTTTTAATTTTTTAACAATTTTCTTAAAAAATTTTTTATTTATGTTTTTAAAATTTTTTCTTATTTTTTTTAATTTTTTTTATTTTTTTTTTAATTTTAAAATTTTTTTTAATTTTCTTATAACTTTTTTAATTTTTAAAATTTTTTTAAATTTTTTAAAAATTTTTTTAATTTTTTTTTAAAAATTTGTTTTAACTTTTTAACAAAATTTTTTTTAATTTTTTTTTTAATTTTAATTTTTTTTAATTTTCTTATAATTTTTTAATTTTTTTTTTAATTTTTTAAAATTTTATTTAATTTTTTTTAAATTTGTTTTAATTTAACACAATTTTTAATAAATTTTTTTATTTTTTTTTCTTCTATATTTTTTAATTTTTTTTTATTTTTTAAAATTTTTTTCATTTTTTAAATTTTTTTTTTAAATTTTTTTAAAAATTTTGTTTTAATTTTTTAACAAAATTTTTTAATTTTTTTTATTTTTTTGAAATATTTTTCATTTTTTAAAATTTTTTTTTAAATTTTTTTAAAAATTTTGTTTATTTTTTTTAATTTATTAAAAAAAATTTTTTAATTTTTCAATTTTTTTTAATTTTAATTTTTTTTAATTTTCTTATAATTTTTTAATTTTTAAAATTTTTTTTTAAATTTAAACAATTTTTTTTTTAATATTGTTTTAATTTTTTAACAA
>NW_027486251.1:0-24803 GCF_050908995.1 Andrena cerasifolii
GTTTTGCTCGTTTTACTCGTTTTACTCGTTTTACTCGTTTAACTCGTTTTACTCGTTTTACCCGTTTTACTCGTTTTACTCGTTTTACTCGTTTTACTCGTTTTACTCGTTTTACTCGTTTTACTCGTTTTACTCGTTTTACTCGTTTTACTCGTTTTACTCGCTTAACTAGTTTAACTCGTTTTACTCGTTTTACTCGGTTTACTCGTTTTACTCGTTTTACTCGTTTTACTCGTTTTACTCGTTTTACTCGTTTTACTCGTTTTACTCGTTTTACTAGTTTTGCTCGTTTTACCCGATTTACTCGTTTTACTCGTTTAACTCGTTTTACTCGTTTTACTCGTTTTAACCCGTTTTACTCGTTTTACTCGTTTTACTCGTTTTACTCGTTTTACTCGTTTTACTCGTTTTATTCGTTTTATTCGTTTTATTCGTTTTACTCGTTTTACTCGTTTTACTCGTTTTACTCGTTTTACTCGTTTTACTCGTTTTACTCGTTTCACTCGTTTCACTCGTTTTACTCGTTTTACTCGTTTTACTCGTTTTACTCGTTTTACTCGTTTTACTCGTTTTACTCGTTTTACTCGTTTTACTCGTTTTACTCGTTTTACTCGTTTTACTCGTTTTACTCGTTTTACTCGTTTTACTCGTTTTACTCGTTTTACTCGTTTTACTCGTTTACTCGTTTTACTCGTTTTACTCGTTTTACTCGTTTTACTCGTTTTACTCGTTTTACTCGTTTTACTCGTTTTACTCGTTTTACTCGTTTTACTCGTTTTACTCGTTTTACTCGTTTTGCTCGTTTTACTCGTTTTGCTCGTTTTACTCGTTTTGCTCGTTTTACTCGTTTTACTCGATTTACTTGTTTTACTCGTTTTACTCGTTTTACTAGTTTTACTCGTTTCACTCGTTTTACTCGTTTTACTCGTTTTACTCGTTTTACTCGTTTTACTCGTTTTACTCGTTTTACTCGTTTTACTAGTTTTACCCGTTTTACTCGTTTTACTCGTTTTACTCGTTTTACTCGTTATACTCGTTTTACTAGTTTTACTCGTTTTACTCGATTTACTCGTTTTACTAGTTTTACTAGTTTTGCTCGTTTTACTCGTTTTACTCGTTTTACTCGTTTTACTCGTTTTACACGTTTTACTCGTTTTACACGTTTTACTCGTTTTACTAGTTTTGCTCGTTTTACTCGTTTTACTCGTTTTACTAGTTTTGCTCGTTTTACTCGTTTTACTCGTTTTACTCGTTTAACTCGTTTTACTCGTTTTACCCGTTTTACTCGTTTTACTCGTTTTACTCGTTTTACTCGTTTTACTCGTTTTACTCGTTTTACTCGTTTTACTCGTTTTACTCGCTTAACTAGTTTAACTCGTTTTACTCGTTTTACTAGTTTTGCTCGTTTTACCCGATTTACTCGTTTTACTCGTTTAACTCGTTTTACTCGTTTTACTCGTTTTACTCGTTTTACCCGTTTTACTCGTTTTACTCGTTTTACTCGTTTTACTCGTTTTACTCGTTTTATTCGTTTTATTCGTTTTATTCGTTTTACTCGTTTTACTCGTTTTACTCGTTTTACTCGTTTTACTCGTTTTACTCGTTTTACTCGTTTTACTCGTTTTACTCGTTTTACTCGCTTTACTCGTTTTACTCGTTTTACTCGTTTTACTCGTTTTACTCGTTTTACTCGTTTTACTCGTTTCACTCGTTTCACTCGTTTTACTCGTTTTACTCGTTTTACTCGTTTGACTCGTTTTACTCGTTTTACTCGTTTTACTCGTTTTACTCGTTTTACTCGTTTTACTCGTTTTACTCGTTTTACTCGTTTTACTCGTTTTACTCGTTTTACTCGTTTTACTCGTTTTACTCGTTTTACTCGTTTTACTCGTTTACTCGTTTTACTCGTTTTACTCGTTTTACTCGTTTTACTCGTTTTACTCGTTTTACTCGTTTTACTCGTTTTACTCGTTTTACTCGTTTTACTCGTTTTACTCGTTTTACTCGTTTTGCTCGTTTTGCTCGTTTTGCTCGTTTTACTCGTTTTACTAGTTTTGCTCGTTTTACTAGTTTTACTCGTTTTACTCGTTTTACTCGATTTACTCGTTTTACTAGTTTTACTCGTTTTACTAGTTTTACTCGTTTTACTCGTTTTACTCGTTTTACTCGTTTTACTCGTTTTACTCGTTTTACTCGTTTTACTCGTTTTACTCGTTTTACTCGTTTTACTCGTTTTACTAGTTTTACCCGTTTGACTCGTTTTACTCGTTTTACTCGTTTTACTCGTTATACTCGTTTTACTAGTTTTACTCGTTTTACTCGATTTACTCGTTTTACTAGTTTTACTAGTTTTGCTCGTTTTACTCGTTTTACTCGTTTTACTCGTTTTACACGTTTTACTCGTTTTACACGTTTTACTCGTTTTACTAGTTTTGCTCGTTTTACTCGTTTTACTCGTTTTACTCGTTTTACTAGTTTTGCTCGTTTTACTCGTTTTACTCGTTTTACTCGTTTAACTCGTTTTACTCGTTTTACTCGTTCTACTCGTTTTCCTCGTTTTACTCGTTTCACTCGTTTCACTCGTTTTACTCGTTTTACTCGTTTTACTCGTTTTACTCGTTTTACTCGTTTTACTCGTTTTACTCGTTTTACTCGTTTTACTCGTTTTACTCGTTTTACTCGTTTTACTCGTTTTACTAGTTTTACTCGTTTTACTCGTTTTACTAGTTTTACTAATTTTACTCGTTATACTCGTTTTACTAGTTTTACTCGTTTTACTCGGTTTACTCGATTTACTCGTTTTACTCGGTTTACTCGATTTACTCGTTTTACTAGTTTTACTAGTTTTGCTCGTTTTACTCGTTTTATTCGTTTTACACGTTTTACTCGTTTTACTCGTTTTACTCGTTTTACTAGTTTTGCTCGTTTTACTCGTTTTACTCGTTTTACTCGTTTTACTAGTTTTGCTCGTTTTACTCGTTTTACTCGTTTTACTCGTTTAACTCGTTTTCTCGTTTTACTCGTTTTACTCGTTTTACCCGTTTTACTCGTTTTACTCGTTTTACTCGTTTTACTCGTTTTACTCGTTTTACTCGTTTTACTCGTTTTACTCGTTTTACTCGCTTAACTAGTTTAACTCGTTTTACTCGTTTTACTCGGTTTACTCGTTTTACTCGTTTTACTCGTTTTACTCGTTTTACTCGTTTTACTCGTTTTACTCGTTTTACTAGTTTTGCTCGTTTTACTCGTTTTACTCGTTTTACTCGTTTTACTAGTTTTGCTCGTTTTACTCGTTTTACTCGTTTTACTCGTTTAACTCGTTTTACTCGTTTTACTCGTTTTACTCGTTTTACTCGTTTTACTCGTTTTACTCGTTTTACTCGTTTTACTCGTTTTACTCGTTTTACTCGTTTCACTCGTTTCACTCGTTTCACTCGTTTCACTCGTTTTACTCGTTTTACTCGTTTTACTCGTTTTACTCGTTTTACTCGTTTTACTCGTTTACTCGTTTTACTCGTTTTACTCGTTTTACTCGTTTTACTCGTTTTACTCGTTTTACTCGTTTTACTCGTTTTACTCGTTTTACTCGTTTTACTCGTTTTACTCGTTTTACTCGTTTTACTCGTTTTACTCGTTTTGCTCGTTTTACTCGTTTTACTAGTTTTGCTCGTTTTACTAGTTTTGCTCGTTTTACTCGTTTTACTAGTTTTACTCGTTTTACTCGTTTTACTCGTTTTACTCGTTTTACTCGTTTTACTCGTTTTACTCGTTTTACTCGTTTTACTCGTTTTACTCGTTTTACTCGTTTTACTCGTTTTACTCGTTTTACTCGTTTTACTCGTTTTACTCGTTTTACTCGTTTTACTCGTTTTACTCGTTTTACTCGTTTTACTCGTTTTACTCGTTTTACTCGTTTTACTCGTTTTACTCGTTTTACTCGTTTTGCTCGTCTTGCTCGTTTTACTCGTTTACTCGTTTTTACTCGTTTTACTCGTTTTACTCGTTTTACTCGTTTTACTCGTTTTACTCGTTTTACTCGTTTCACTCGTTTCACTCGTTTCACTCGTTTTACTCGTTTTACTCGTTTTACTCGTTTTACTCGTTTTACTCGTTTACTCGTTTTACTCGTTTTACTCGTTTTACTCGTTTACTCGTTTTACTCGTTTTACTCGTTTTACTCGTTTTACTCGTTTTACTCGTTTTACTCGTTTTACTCGTTTTACTCGTTTTACTCGTTTTACTCGTTTTACTCGTTTTACTCGTTTTACTCGTTTTACTCGTTTTACTCGTTTTACTCGTTTTACTCGTTTTACTCGTTTTACTCGTTTTACTCGTTTTACTCGTTTTACTCGTTTTACTCGTTTTACTCGTTTTACTCGTTTTACTCGTTTTACTCGTTTTACTCGTTTTACTCGTTTTACTCGTTTTACTCGTTTTACTCGTTTTACTAGTTTTACCCGTTTTACTCGTTTTACTCGTTTTACTCGTTTTACTAGATTTACTCGTTTTACTCGTTTTACTCGTTTTACTATTTTTACTCGTTTTACTCGTTTTACTAGTTTTACTCGTTATACTCGTTTTACTAGTTTTACTCGTTTTACTCGGTTTACTCGATTTACTCGTTTTACTAGTTTTACTAGTTTTGCTCGTTTTACTCGTTTTACTCGTTTTACACGTTTTACTCGTTTTACTCGTTTTACTCGTTTTACTAGTTTAGCTCGTTTTACTCGTTTTACTCGTTTTACTCGTTTTACTCGTTTTACTCGTTTTACTCGTTTTACTCGTTTTACTCGTTTTACTCGTTTTACTCGTTTTACTCGTTTTACTCGCTTAACTAGTTTAACTCGTTTTACTCGTTTTACTCGGTTTACTAGTTTTACTAGTTTTACTCGTTTTACTATTTTTACTCGTTTTACTCGTTTTACTAGTTTTACTCGTTTTACTCGTTTCACTCGTTTTACTCGTTTTGCTCGTTATACTCGTTTTGCTCGTTTTACTCGTTTTGCTCGTTTTACTCGTTTTACTCGTTTTACTCGTTTAACTCGTTTTACTAGTTTTGCTCGTTTTACTCGTTTTACTCGTTTTACTCGTTTTACTCGTTTTACTCGTTTTACTCGTTTTACTCGTTTTACTCGTTTTACTCGTTTTACTCGTTTTACTCGTTTTACTCGTTTACTCGTTTTACTCGTTTTACTCGTTTTACTCGTTTTACTCGTTTTACTCGTTTTACTCGTTTTACTCGTTTTACTCGTTTTACTCGTTTTACTCGTTTTACTCGTTTTACTCGTTTTACTCGTTTTACTCGTTTTACTCGTTTTACTCGTTTTACTCGTTTTACTCGTTTTACTCGTTTTATTCGTTTTATTCGTTTTACTCGTTTTACTCGTTTTACTCGTTTCACTCGTTTCACTCGTTTCACTCGTTTCACTCGTTTCACTCGTTTCACTCGTTTCACTCGTTTCACTCGTTTCACTCGTTTTACTCGTTTTACTCGTTTTACTCGTTTTACTCGTTTTACTCGTTTTACTCGTTTTACTCGTTTTACTCGTTTTACTCGTTTTACTCGTTTTACTCGTTTTACTCGTTTTACTCGTTTAACTCGTTTTACTCGTTTTGCTCGTTTTACTCGTTTTACTCGTTTTACTCGTTTTACTATTTTTGCTCGTTTTACTCGTTTTACTCGTTTTACTCGTTTTACTCGATTTACTTGTTTTACTCGATTTACTTGTTTTACTCGTTTTACTCGTTTTACTCGTTTTACTCGTTTTGCTCGTTTTACTCGTTTTACTAGTTTTGCTCGTTTTACAAGTTTTGCTCGTTTTACTCGTTTTACTCGTTTTACCCGTTTTACTCGTTTTACCCGTTTTACTCGTTTTACTCGTTTTACTCGTTTTGCTCGTTTTACTCGTTTTACTCGTTTTACTCGTTTTACTAGTTTTGCTCGTTTTACTCGTTTTACTCGTTTTACTCGTTTTACTCGTTTTACTCGTTTTACTCGTTTTACTCGATTTACTGGTTTTACTCGTTTTACTCGTTTTACTAGTTTTACTCGTTTTACTCGTTTTACTCGTTTTACTCGTTTTACTCGTTTTACTCGTTTTACTCGTTTTACTCGTTTTACTCGTTTTACTCGTTTTACTCGTTTTACTCGTTTTACTAGTTTTACCCGTTTTACTCGTTTTACTCGTTTTACTCGTTTTACTCGTTATACTCGTTTTACTAGTTTTACTCGTTTTACTCGATTTACTCGTTTTACTAGTTTTACTAGTTTTGCTCGTTTTACTCGTTTTACTCGTTTTACTCGTTTTACTCGTTTTACACGTTTTACTCGTTTTACACGTTTTACTCGTTTTACTAGTTTTGCTCGTTTTACTCGTTTTACTCGTTTTACTCGTTTTACTCGTTTTACTCGTTTTACTCGTTTTACTCGTTTTACTCGTTTTACTCGTTTTACTCGTTTTACTCGTTTTACTCGTTTTACTCGTTTTACTCGTTTTACTCGTTTTACTCGTTTTACTCGTTTTACTCGTTTTACTCGTTTTACTCGTTTTACTCGTTTTACTCGTTTTACTCGTTTTACTCGTTTTACTCGTTTTACTCGTTTTACTCGTTTTACTCGTTTTACTAGTTTTACCCGTTTTACTCGTTTTACTCGTTTTACTCGTTTTACTAGTTTTACTCGTTTTACTCGTTTTACTCGTTTTACTATTTTTACTCGTTTTACTCGTTTTACTAGTTTTACTCGTTATACTCGTTTTACTAGTTTTACTCGTTTTACTCGGTTTACTCGATTTACTCGTTTTACTAGTTTTACTAGTTTTGCTCGTTTTACTCGTTTTACTCGTTTTACACGTTTTACTCGTTTTACTCGTTTTACTCGTTTTACTAGTTTAGCTCGTTTTACTCGTTTTACTCGTTTTACTCGTTTTACTAGTTTTGCTCGTTTTACTCGTTTTACTCGTTTTACTCGTTTAACTCGTTTTACTCGTTTTACTCGTTTTACTCGTTTTACCCGTTTTACTCGTTTTACTCGTTTTACTCGTTTTACTCGTTTTACTCGTTTTACTCGTTTTACTCGTTTTACTCGTTTTACTCGTTTTACTCGTTTTACTCGCTTAACTAGTTTAACTCGTTTTACTCGTTTTACTCGGTTTACTAGTTTTACTAGTTTTACTCGTTTTACTATTTTTACTCGTTTTACTCGTTTTACTAGTTTTACTCGTTTTACTCGTTTTACTCGTTTTACTCGTTTAACTCGTTTTACTAGTTTTGCTCGTTTTACTCGTTTTACTCGTTTTACTCGTTTTACTCGTTTTACTCGTTTTACTCGTTTTACTCGTTTTACTCGTTTTACTCGTTTTACTCGTTTTACTCGTTTTACTCGTTTACTCGTTTTACTCGTTTTACTCGTTTTACTCGTTTTACTCGTTTTACTCGTTTTACTCGTTTTACTCGTTTTACTCGTTTTACTCGTTTTACTCGTTTTACTCGTTTTACTCGTTTTACTCGTTTTACTCGTTTTACTCGTTTTATTCGTTTTATTCGTTTTACTCGTTTTACTCGTTTTACTCGTTTTACTCGTTTCACTCGTTTCACTCGTTTTACTAGTTTTGCTCGTTTTACTCGTTTTACTCGTTTTACTCGTTTTACTCGTTTTACTCGTTTTACCCGTTTTACTCGTTTTACTCGTTTTACTCGTTTTACTCGTTTTACTCGTTTTACTCGTTTTACTCGTTTTACTCGTTTTACTCGTTTTACTCGTTTTACTCGTTTTACTCGTTTTACTCGTTTTACTCGTTTTACTCGTTTTACTCGTTTTACTCGTTTTACTCGTTTTACTCGCTTAACTAGTTTAACTCGTTTTACTCGTTTTACTCGGTTTACTCGTTTTACTCGTTTTACTCGTTTTACTCGTTTTACTCGTTTTACTCGTTTTACTAGTTTTGCTCGTTTTACTCGTTTTACTCGTTTTACTCGTTTTACTAGTTTTGCTCGTTTTACTCGTTTTACTCGTTTTACTCGTTTAACTCGTTTTACTCGTTTTACTCGTTTTACTCGTTTTACCCGTTTTACTCGTTTTACTCGTTTTACTCCTTTTACTCGTTTTACTCGTTTTACTCGTTTTACTCGTTTTATTCGTTTTATTCGTTTTATTCGTTTTACTCGTTTCACTCGTTTTACTCGTTTTACTCGTTTTACTCGTTTTACTCGTTTTACTCGTTTTACTCGTTTCACTCGTTTCACTCGTTTCACTCGTTTCACTCGTTTTACTCGTTTTACTCGTTTTACTCGTTTTACTCGTTTTACTCGTTTTACTCGTTTACTCGTTTTACTCGTTTTACTCGTTTTACTCGTTTTACTCGTTTTACTCGTTTTACTCGTTTTACTCGTTTTACTCGTTTTACTCGTTTTACTCGTTTTGCTCGTTTTACTCGTTTTACTCGTTTTACTCGTTTTACTAGTTTTGCTCGTTTTACTCGTTTTACTCGTTTTACTCGTTTTACTCGTTTTACTAGTTTTACTCGTTTTACTCGTTTTACTCGTTTTACTCGTTTTACTCGTTTTACTCGTTTTACTCGTTTTACTCGTTTTACTCGTTTTACTCGTTTTACTCGTTTTACTCGTTTTACTCGTTTTACTCGTTTTACTCGTTTTACTCGTTTTACTCGTTGTACTCGTTTTACTCGTTTTACTCGTTTTACTCGTTTTGCTCGTTTTACTCGTTTTACTCGTTTTACTCGTTTTACTCGTTTTACTCGTTTTACTCGTTTTACTCGTTTTACTCGTTTTACTCGTTTTACTCGTTTTACTCGTTTCACTCGTTTTACTCGTTTTACTCGTTTTACTCGTTTTACTCGTTTTACTCGTTTACTCGTTTTACTCGTTTACTCGTTTTACTCGTTTTACTCGTTTTACTCGTTTTACTCGTTTACCTCGTTTTACTCGTTTTACTCGTTTTACTCGTTTTACTCGTTTTACTCGTTTTACTCGTTTTACTCGTTTTACTCGTTTTACTCGTTTTACTCGTTTTACTCGTTTTACTCGTTTTACTCGTTTTACTCGTTTTACTCGTTTTACTCGTTTTACTAGTTTTGCTCGTTTTACAAGTTTTGCTCGTTTTACTCGTTTTACTCGTTTTACCCGTTTTACTCGTTTTACCCGTTTTACTCGTTTTACTCGTTTTACTCGTTTTGCTCGTTTTACTCGTTTTACTCGTTTTACTCGTTTTACTAGTTTTGCTCGTTTTACTCGTTTTACTCGTTTTACTCGTTTTACTCGTTTTACTCGTTTTACTCGATTTACTGGTTTTACTCGTTTTACTCGTTTTACTAGTTTTACTCGTTTTACTCGTTTTACTCGTTTTACTCGTTTTACTCGTTTTACTCGTTTTACTCGTTTTACTCGTTTTACTCGTTTTACTCGTTTTACTCGTTTTACTCGTTTTACTAGTTTTACCCGTTTTACTCGTTTTACTCGTTTTACTCGTTTTACTCGTTATACTCGTTTTACTAGTTTTACTCGTTTTACTCGATTTACTCGTTTTACTAGTTTTACTAGTTTTGCTCGTTTTACTCGTTTTACTCGTTTTACTCGTTTTACTCGTTTTACACGTTTTACTCGTTTTACACGTTTTACTCGTTTTACTAGTTTTGCTCGTTTTACTCGTTTTACTCGTTTTACTCGTTTTACTCGTTTTACTCGTTTTACTCGTTTTACTCGTTTTACTCGTTTTACTCGTTTTACTCGTTTTACTCGTTTTACTCGTTTTACTCGTTTTACTCGTTTTACTCGTTTTACTCGTTTTACTCGTTTTACTCGTTTTACACGTTTTACTCGTTTTACACGTTTTACTCGTTTTACTAGTTTTGCTCGTTTTACTCGTTTTACTCGTTTTACTCGTTTTACTCGTTTTACTCGTTTTACTCGTTTTACTCGTTTTACACGTTTTACTCGTTTTACTCGTTTTACTCGTTTTACTAGTTTAGCTCGTTTTACTCGTTTTACTCGTTTTACTCGTTTTACTAGTTTTGCTCGTTTTACTCGTTTTACTCGTTTTACTCGTTTAACTCGTTTTACTCGTTTTACTCGTTTTACTCGTTTTAACCCGTTTTACTCGTTTTACTCGTTTTACTCGTTTTACTCGTTTTACTCGTTTTACTCGTTTTACTCGTTTTACTCGTTTTACTCTTTTACTCGCTTAACTAGTTTAACTCGTTTTACTCGTTTTACTCGGTTTACTAGTTTTACTAGTTTTACTCGTTTTACTATTTTTACTCGTTTTACTCGTTTTACTAGTTTTACTCGTTTTACTCGTTTCACTCGTTTTACTTGTTTTACTCGTTTTACTCGTTTTACTCGTTTTACTCGTTTTACTCGTTTTACTCGTTTTACTCGTTTTGCTCGTTATACTCGTTTTGCTCGTTTTACTCGTTTTGCTCGTTTTACTCGTTTTACTCGTTTTACTCGTTTAACTCGTTTTACTAGTTTTGCTCGTTTTACTCGTTTTACTCGTTTTACTCGTTTTACTCGTTTTACTCGTTTTACTCGTTTTACTCGTTTTACTCGTTTTACTCGTTTTACTCGTTTTACTCGTTTTACTCGTTTTACTCGTTTACTCGTTTTACTCGTTTTACTCGTTTTACTCGTTTTACTCGTTTTACTCGTTTTACTCGTTTTACTCGTTTTACTCGTTTTACTCGTTTTACTCGTTTTACTCGTTTTACTCGTTTTACTCGTTTTATTCGTTTTATTCGTTTTACTCGTTTTACTCGTTTTACTCGTTTTACTCGTTTCACTCGTTTCACTCGTTTCACTCGTTTCACTCGTTTCACTCGTTTCACTCGTTTCACTCGTTTCACTCGTTTCACTCGTTTTACTCGTTTCACTCGTTTTACTCGTTTTACTCGTTTTACTCGTTTTACTCGTTTTACTCGTTTTACTCGTTTTACTCGTTTTACTCGTTTTACTCGTTTTACTCGTTTAACTCGTTTTACTCGTTTTGCTCGTTTTACTCGTTTTACTCGTTTTACTCGTTTTACTATTTTTGCTCGTTTTACTCGTTTTACTCGTTTTACTCGTTTTACTCGATTTACTTGTTTTACTCGATTTACTTGTTTTACTCGTTTTACTCGTTTTACTCGTTTTACTCGTTTTACTCGTTTTGCTCGTTTTACTCGTTTTACTAGTTTTGCTCGTTTTACAAGTTTTGCTCGTTTTACTCGTTTTACTCGTTTTACCCGTTTTACTCGTTTTACCCGTTTTACTCGTTTTACTCGTTTTACTCGTTTTGCTCGTTTTACTCGTTTTACTCGTTTTACTCGTTTTACTCGTTTTACTCGTTTTACACGTTTTACTCGTTTTACACGTTTTACTCGTTTTACTAGTTTTGCTCGTTTTACTCGTTTTACTCGTTTTACTCGTTTTACTCGTTTTACTCGTTTTACCCGTTTTACTCGTTTTACTCGTTTTACTCGTTTTACTCGTTTTACTCGTTTTACTCGTTTTACTCGTTTTACTCGTTTTACTCGTTTTACTCGTTTTACTCGTTTTACTCGTTTTACTCGTTTTACTCGTTTTACTCGTTTTACTCGTTTTACTCGCTTAACTAGTTTAACTCGTTTTACTCGTTTTACTCGGTTTACTCGTTTTACTCGTTTTACTCGTTTTACTCGTTTTACTCGTTTTACTCGTTTTACTAGTTTTGCTCGTTTTACTCGTTTTACTCGTTTTACTCGTTTTACTAGTTTTGCTCGTTTTACTCGTTTTACTCGTTTTACTCGTTTAACTCGTTTTACTCGTTTTACTCGTTTTACTCGTTTTACCCGTTTTACTCGTTTTACTCGTTTTACTCCTTTTACTCGTTTTACTCGTTTTACTCGTTTTACTCGTTTTATTCGTTTTATTCGTTTTATTCGTTTTACTCGTTTCACTCGTTTTACTCGTTTTACTCGTTTTACTCGTTTTACTCGTTTTACTCGTTTTACTCGTTTCACTCGTTTCACTCGTTTCACTCGTTTCACTCGTTTTACTCGTTTTACTCGTTTTACTCGTTTTACTCGTTTTACTCGTTTTACTCGTTTACTCGTTTTACTCGTTTTACTCGTTTTACTCGTTTTACTCGTTTTACTCGTTTTACTCGTTTTACTCGTTTTACTCGTTTTACTCGTTTTACTCGTTTTGCTCGTTTTACTCGTTTTACTCGTTTTACTCGTTTTACTAGTTTTGCTCGTTTTACTCGTTTTACTCGTTTTACTCGTTTTACTCGTTTTACTAGTTTTACTCGTTTTACTCGTTTTACTCGTTTTACTCGTTTTACTCGTTTTACTCGTTTTACTCGTTTTACTCGTTTTACTCGTTTTACTCGTTTTACTCGTTTTACTCGTTTTACTCGTTTTACTCGTTTTACTCGTTTTACTCGTTTTACTCGTTTTACTCGTTTTACTCGTTTTACTCGTTGTACTCGTTTTACTCGTTTTACTCGTTTTACTCGTTTTGCTCGTTTTACTCGTTTTACTCGTTTTACTCGTTTTACTCGTTTTACTCGTTTTACTCGTTTTACTCGTTTTACTCGTTTCACTCGTTTCACTCGTTTCACTCGTTTTACTCGTTTCACTCGTTTTACTCGTTTTACTCGTTTTACTCGTTTTACTCGTTTTACTCGTTTACTCGTTTTACTCGTTTTACTCGTTTTACTCGTTTTACTCGTTTACTCGTTTTACTCGTTTTACTCGTTTTACTCGTTTTACTCGTTTTACTCGTTTTACTCGTTTTACTCGTTTTACTCGTTTTACTCGTTTTACTCGTTTTACTCGTTTTACTCGTTTTACTCGTTTTACTCGTTTTACTCGTTTTACTCGTTTTACTCGTTTTACTCGTTTTACTCGTTTTACTCGTTTTACTCGTTTTACTCGTTTTACTCGTTTTACTCGTTTTACTCGTTTTACTCGTTTTACTCGTTTTACTAGTTTTACCCGTTTTACTCGTTTTACTCGTTTTACTCGTTTTACTAGTTTTACTCGTTTTACTCGTTTTACTCGTTTTACTATTTTTACTCGTTTTACTCGTTTTACTAGTTTTACTCGTTATACTCGTTTTACTAGTTTTACTCGTTTTACTCGGTTTACTCGATTTACTCGTTTTACTAGTTTTACTAGTTTTGCTCGTTTTACTCGTTTTACTCGTTTTACACGTTTTACTCGTTTTACTCGTTTTACTCGTTTTACTAGTTTAGCTCGTTTTACTCGTTTTACTCGTTTTACTCGTTTTACTAGTTTTGCTCGTTTTACTCGTTTTACTCGTTTTACTCGTTTAACTCGTTTTACTCGTTTTACTCGTTTTACTCGTTTTACCCGTTTTACTCGTTTTACTCGTTTTACTCGTTTTACTCGTTTTACTCGTTTTACTCGTTTTACTCGTTTTACTCGTTTTACTCGTTTTACTCGCTTAACTAGTTTAACTCGTTTTACTCGTTTTACTCGGTTTACTAGTTTTACTAGTTTTACTCGTTTTACTATTTTTACTCGTTTTACTCGTTTTACTCGTTTTACTAGTTTTACTCGTTTTACTCGTTTCACTCGTTTTACTTGTTTTACTCGTTTTACTCGTTTTACTCGTTTTACTCGTTTTACTCGTTTTACTCGTTTTGCTCGTTTTACTCGTTTTGCTCGTTTTACTCGTTTTGCTCGTTTTACTCGTTTTACTCGTTTTACTCGTTTAACTCGTTTTACTAGTTTTGCTCGTTTTACTCGTTTTACTCGTTTTACTCGTTTTACTAGTTTTGCTCGTTTTACTCGTTTTACTCGTTTTACTCGATTTACTCGTTTTACTAGTTTTACTAGTTTTGCTCGTTTTACTCGTTTTACTCGTTTTACTCGTTTTACTCGTTTTACACGTTTTACTCGTTTTACACGTTTTACTCGTTTTACTAGTTTTGCTCGTTTTACTCGTTTTACTCGTTTTACTCGTTTTACTCGTTTTACTCGTTTTACCCGTTTTACTCGTTTTACTCGTTTTACTCGTTTTACTCGTTTTACTCGTTTTACTCGTTTTACTCGTTTTACTCGTTTTACTCGTTTTACTCGTTTTACTCGTTTTACTCGTTTTACTCGTTTTACTCGTTTTACTCGTTTTACCCGTTTTACTCGTTTTACTCGTTTTACTCGTTTTACTCGTTTTACTCGTTTTACTCGTTTTACTCGTTTTACTCGTTTTACTCGTTTTACTCGTTTTACTCGTTTTACTCGTTTTACTCGTTTTACTCGTTTTACTCGTTTTACTCGTTTTACTCGTTTTACTCGTTTTACTCGTTTTACTCGTTTTACTCGTTTTACTCGTTTTACTCGTTTTACTCGTTTTACTCGTTTTACTCGTTTTACTCGTTTTACTCGTTTTACTCGTTTTACTCGTTTTACTCGTTTTACTCGTTTTACTCGTTTAACTCGTTTTACTCGTTTTGCTCGTTTTACTCGTTTTACTCGTTTTACTCGTTTTACTCGTTTTACTATTTTTGCTCGTTTCACTCGTTTTACTCGTTTTACTCGTTTTACTCGATTTACTTGTTTTACTCGATTTACTTGTTTTACTCGTTTTACTCGTTTTACTCGTTTTGCTCGTTTTACTCGTTTTACTAGTTTTGCTCGTTTTACAAGTTTTACTCGTTTTACTCGTTTTACTCGTTTTACTCGTTTTACTCGATTTACTTGTTTTACTCGTTTTACTCGTTTTACTAGTTTTACTCGTTTTACTCGTTTTACTCGTTTTACTCGTTTTACTCGTTTTACTAGTTTTACCCGTTTTACTCGTTTTACTCGTTTTATTCGTTTTACTCGTTATACTCGTTTTACTAGTTTTACTCGTTTTACTCGATTTACTCGTTTTACTAGTTTTACTAGTTTTGCTCGTTTTACTCGTTTTACTCGTTTTGCTCGTTTTACTCGTTTTACTCGTTTTACTCGTTTTACTCGATTTACTTGTTTTACTCGTTTTACTCGTTTTACTAGTTTTACTCGTTTTACTCGTTTTACTAGTTTTGCTCGTTTTACTCGTTTTACTCGTTTTACTCGTTTTACTCGGTTTACTCGATTTACTCGTTTTACTAGTTTTACTAGTTTTGCTCGTTTTACTCGTTTTACTCGTTTTACACGTTTTACTCGTTTTACTCGTTTTACTCGTTTTACTAGTTTTGCTCGTTTTACTCGTTTTACTCGTTTTACTCGTTTTACTAGTTTTGCTCGTTTTACTCGTTTTACTCGTTTTACTCGTTTAACTCGTTTTACTCGTTTTACTCGTTTTACTCGTTTTACCCGTTTTACTCGTTTTACTCGTTTTACTCGTTTTACTCGTTTTACTCGTTTTACTCGTTTTACTCGTTTTACTCGTTTTACTCGTTTTACTCGTTTTACTCGTTTTACTCGTTTTACTCGATTTACTCGTTTTGCTCGTTTTACTCGTTTTACTCGTTTTACTCGTTTTACTATTTTTGCTCGTTTTACTCGTTTTACTCGTTTTACTCGTTTTACTCGATTTACTTGTTTTACTCGATTTACTTGTTTTACTCGTTTTACTCGTTTTACTCGTTTTACTCGTTTTACTAGTTTTGCTCGTTTTACTCGTTTTACTCGTTTTACTCGTTTAACTCGTTTTACTCGTTTTACTCGTTTTACTCGTTTTACCCGTTTTACTCGTTTTACTCGTTTTACTCGTTTTACTCGTTTTACTCGTTTTACTCGTTTTACTCGTTTTACTCGTTTTACTCGTTTTACTCGTTTTACTCGTTTTACTCGTGTTACTCGTTTTACTCGTTTTACTCGTTTTACTCGTTTTACTCGTTTTACTCGTTTTACTCGTTTTACTCGTTTTACTCGTTTTACTCGTTTTACTCGTTTTACTCGTTTTACTCGTTTTACTCGTTTTACTCGTTTTACACGTTTTACTCGTTTTGCTCGTTTTACTCGTTTTACTCGTTTTACTCGTTTTACTATTTTTGCTCGTTTTACTCGTTTTACTCGTTTTACTCGTTTTACTCGATTTACTCGTTTTACTCGATTTACTTGTTTTACTCGATTTACTCGTTTTACTCGTTTTACTCGTTTTACTCGTTTTACTCGTTTTACTCGTTTTACTCGTTTTACTCGTTTTACTCGTTTTACTCGTTTTACTCGTTTAACTCGTTTTACTCGTTTTACTCGTTTTACTCGTTTTACTCGTTTTACTCGTTTTACTCGTTTTACTCGTTTTACTCGTTTAACTCGTTTTACTCGTTTTGCTCGTTTTACTCGTTTTACTCGTTTTACTCGTTTTACTATTTTTGCTCGTTTTACTCGTTTTACTCGTTTTACTCGTTTTACTCGATTTACTTGTTTTACTCGATTTACTTGTTTTACTCGTTTTACTCGTTTTACTCGTTTTGCTCGTTTTACTCGTTTTACTAGTTTTGCTCGTTTTACAAGTTTTGCTCGTTTTACTCGTTTTACTCGTTTTACCCGTTTTACTCGTTTTACCCGTTTTACTCGTTTTACTCGTTTTACTCGTTTTGCTCGTTTTACTCGTTTTACTCGTTTTACTCGTTTTACTAGTTTTGCTCGTTTTACTCGTTTTACTCGTTTTACTCGTTTTACTCGATTTACTTGTTTTACTCGTTTTACTCGTTTTACTAGTTTTACTCGTTTTACTCGTTTTACTCGTTTTACTCGTTTTACTCGTTTTACTCGTTTTACTCGTTTTACTCGTTTTACTCGTTTTACTCGTTTTACTCGTTTTACTCGTTTTACTAGTTTTACCCGTTTTACTCGTTTTACTCGTTTTACTCGTTTTACTCGTTATACTCGTTTTACTAGTTTTACTCGTTTTACTCGATTTACTCGTTTTACTAGTTTTACTAGTTTTACTAGTTTTGCTCGTTTTACTCGTTTTACTCGTTTTACTCGTTTTACTCGTTTTACACGTTTTACTCGTTTTACACGTTTTACTCGTTTTACTAGTTTTGCTCGTTTTACTCGTTTTACTCGTTTTACTCGTTTTACTAGTTTTGCTCGTTTTACTCGTTTTACTCGTTTTACTCGGTTTACTCGATTTACTCGTTTTACTAGTTTTACTAGTTTTGCTCGTTTTACTCGTTTTACTCGTTTTACTCGTTTTACTAGTTTTACCCGTTTTACTCGTTTTACTCGTTTTACTCGTTTTACTCGTTATACTCGTTTTACTAGTTTTACTCGTTTTACTCGATTTACTCGTTTTACTAGTTTTACTAGTTTTGCTCGTTTTACTCGTTTTACTCGTTTTACTCGTTTTACCCGTTTTACTCGTTTTACTCGTTTTACTCGTTTTGCTCGTTTTACTCGTTTTACTCGTTTTACTCGTTTTACTAGTTTTGCTCGTTTTACTCGTTTTACTCGTTTTACTCGTTTTACTCGATTTACTTGTTTTACTCGTTTTACTCGTTTTACTAGTTTTACTCGTTTTACTCGTTTTACTTGTTTTACTCGTTTTACTCGTTTTACTCGTTTTACTCGTTTTACTCGTTTTACTCGTTTTACTCGTTTTACTCGTTTTACTCGTTTTACTCGTTTCACTCGTTTCACTCGTTTCACTCGTTTTACTCGTTTTACTCGTTTTACTCGTTTTACTCGTTTTACTCGTTTTACTCGTTTTACTCGTTTTACTCGTTTTACTCGTTTTACTCGTTTTACTCGTTTTACTCGTTTTACTCGTTTTACTCGTTTTACTCGTTTTACTCGTTTTACTCGTTTTACTCGTTTACTCGTTTTACTCGTTTTACTCGTTTTACTCGTTTTACTCGTTTTACTCGTTTTACTCGTTTTACTCGTTTTACTCGTTTTACTCGTTTTACTCGTTTTACTCGTTTTACTCGATTTACTCGTTTTACTCGTTTTACTCGATTTACTTGTTTTACTCGTTTTACTCGTTTTACTCGATTTACTCGTTTTACTAGTTTTACTAGTTTTGCTCGTTTTACTCGTTTTACTCGTTTTACTCGTTTTACTCGTTTTACACGTTTTACTCGTTTTACACGTTTTACTCGTTTTACTAGTTTTGCTCGTTTTACTCGTTTTACTCGTTTTACTCGTTTTACTAGTTTTGCTCGTTTTACTCGTTTTACTCGTTTTACTCGGTTTACTCGATTTACTCGTTTTACTAGTTTTATTCGTTTTACTCGTTATACTCGTTTTACTAGTTTTACTCGTTTTACTCGATTTACTCGTTTTACTAGTTTTACTAGTTTTGCTCGTTTTACTCGTTTTACTCGTTTTACTCGATTTACTTGTTTTACTCGTTTTACTCGTTTTACTAGTTTTACTCGTTTTACTCGTTTTACTAGTTTTGCTCGTTTTACTCGTTTTACTCGTTTTACTCGTTTTACTCGGTTTACTCGATTTACTCGTTTTACTAGTTTTACTAGTTTTGCTCGTTTTACTCGTTTTACTCGTTTTACACGTTTTACTCGTTTTACTCGTTTTACTCGTTTTACTAGTTTTGCTCGTTTTACTCGTTTTACTCGTTTTACCCGTTTTACTCGTTTTACTCTTTACTCGTTTTACTCGTTTTACTCGTTTTACTCGTTTTACTCGTTTTACTCGTTTACTCGTTTTACTCGTTTTACTCGTTTTACTCGTTTTACTCGTTTTACTCGTTTTACCTCGTTTTGCTCGTTTTACTCGTTTTACTCGTTTTACTCGTTTTACTATTTTTGCTCGTTTTACTCGTTTTACTCGTTTTACTCGTTTTACTCGTTTTACTCGATTTACTTGTTTTACTCGATTTACTTGTTTTACTCGTTTTACTCGTTTTACTCGTTTACTCGTTTTACTCGTTTTACTAGTTTTGCTCGTTTTACTCGTTTACTCGTTTTACTCGTTTAACTCGTTTTACCTCGTTTTACTCGTTTTACTCGTTTTACCCGTTTACTCGTTTTACTCGTTTTACTCGTTTTACTCGTTTTACTCGTTTTACTCGTTTTACTCGTTTTACTCGTTTTACTCGTTTTACTCGTTTTACTCGTTTTACTCGTTTTACTCGTTTTACTCGCTTAACTAGTTTAACTCGTTTTACTCGTTTTACTCGGTTTACTCGTTTTACTCGTTTTACTCGTTTACTCGTTTTACTCGTTTTACTCGTTTTACTAGTTTTGCTCGTTTTACTCGTTTTACTCGTTTTACTCGTTTTACTCGTTTACTAGTTTTGCTCGTTTTACCCGATTTACTCGTTTTATCGTTTAACTCGTTTTACTCGTTTTACTCGTTTTACTCGTTTTACCCGTTTTACTCGTTTTACTCGTTTTACTCGTTTTACTCGTTTTACTCGTTTTACTCGTTTTTACTCGTTTTACTCGTTTTACTCGTTTTACTCGTTTTACTCGTTTTATTCGTTTTATTCGTTTTATTCGTTTTACTCGTTTTACTCGTTTTACTCGTTTTACTCGTTTTACTCGTTTTACTCGTTTTACTCGTTTTACTCGTTTTACTCGTTTTACTCGTTTTACTCGTTTTACTCGTTTTACTCGTTTCACTCGTTTCACACGTTTTACTCGTTTCACTCGTTTACTCGTTTCACTCGCTCGTTTTACTCGTTTTACTCGTTTACTCGTTTTACTCGTTTTACTCGTTTTACTCGTTTTACTCGTTTTACTCGTTTTACTTGTTTTACTCGTTTTACTCGTTTTACTAGTTTTACTCGTTTTACTCGTTTTACTCGTTTTACTCGTTTTACTCGTTTTACTCGTTTTACTCGTTTTACTCGTTTTACTCGTTTTACTAGTTTTACCCGTTTTACTCGTTTTACTCGTTTACTCGTTTACTCGTTATACTCGTTTTACTAGTTTACTCGTTTTACTCGATTTACTCGTTTTACTAGTTTTACTAGTTTTGCTCGTTTTACTCGTTTTACTCGTTTTACTCGTTTTACTCGTTTTACACGTTTACTCGTTTTACACGTTTTACTCGTTTTACTAGTTTTGCTCGTTTTACTCGTTTTACTCGTTTTACTAGTTTTGCTCGTTTTACTCGTTTTACTCGGTTTACTCGGTTTACTCGATTTACTCGTTTTACTAGGTTTACTAGTTTTGCTCGTTTTACTCGTTTTACTCGTTTTACACGTTTTACTCGTTTTACTAGTTTTGCTCGTTTTATCGTTTTACTCGTTTTACTCGTTTTACTCGTTTTACTAGTTTGCTCGTTTGCTCGTTTTACTCGTTTTACTCGTTTAACTCGTTTTACTCGTTTTACCCGTTTACTCGTTTTACTCGTTTTACTCGTTTTACTCGTTTTACTCGTTTTACTCGTTTTACTCGTTTTACTCGTTTTACTCGTTTTACTCGTTTTACTCGTTTTACTCGTTTTACTCGCTTAACTAGTTTAACTCGTTTTACTCGTTTTACTCGGTTTACTCGTTTACTCGTTTTACTCGTTTATCGTTTTACTCGTTTTACTAGTTTTGCTCGTTTTACTCGTTTTACTCGTTTTACTCGTTTTACTAGTTTTGCTCGTTTTACCCGATTTACTCGTTTACTCGTTTAACTCGTTTTACTCGTTTTACTCGTTTTACCCGTTTTACTCGTTTTACTCGTTTTACTCGTTTACTCGTTTTACTCGTTTTACTCGTTTTATTCGTTTTATTCGTTTTATTCGTTTTACTCGTTTACTCGTTTTACTCGTTTTACTCGTTTTACTCGTTTTACTCGTTTTACTCGTTTTACTCGTTTTACTCGTTTTACTCGTTTTACTCGTTTCACTCGTTTCACTCGTTTCACTCGTTTCACTCGTTTACTCGTTTTACTCGTTTTACTCGTTTTACTCGTTTTACTCGTTTACTCGTTTTACTCGTTTTACTCGTTTTACTCGTTTTACTCGTTTTACTCGTTTTACTCGTTTTACTCGTTTTACTCGTTTTACTCGTTTTACTCGTTTACTCGTTTTACTCGTTTTACTCGTTTTACTCGTTTTACTCGTTTTACTCGTTTTACTCGTTTTACTCGTTTTACTCGTTTTACTCGTTTTACTCGTTTTACTCGTTTTACTCGTTTTACTCGTTTTACTCGATTTACTCGTTTTACTCGTTTTACTCGATTTACTTGTTTTACTCGTTTTACTCGTTTTACTCGTTTTGCTCGTTTTACTCGTTTTACTAGTTTTGCTCGTTTACAAGTTTTACTCGTTTTACTCGTTTTACTCGTTTTACTCGATTTACTTGTTTTACTCGTTTTACTCGTTTTACTAGTTTTACTCGTTTTACTCGTTTTACTCGTTTTACTCGTTTTACTCGTTTTACTCGTTTTACTCGTTTTACTCGTTTTACTCGTTTTACTCGTTTTACTCGTTTTACTAGTTTTACCCGTTTTACTCGTTTTACTCGTTTTATTCGTTTTACTCGTTATACTCGTTTTACTAGTTTTACTCGTTTTACTCGATTTACTCGTTTTACTAGTTTTACTAGTTTTGCTCGTTTTACTCGTTTTACTCGTTTTACTCGATTTACTTGTTTTACTCGTTTTACTCGTTTTACTAGTTTTACTCGTTTTACTCGTTTTACTAGTTTTGCTCGTTTTACTCGTTTTACTCGTTTTACTCGTTTTACTCGGTTTACTCGATTTACTCGTTTTACTAGTTTTACTAGTTTTGCTCGTTTTACTCGTTTTACTCGTTTTACACGTTTTACTCGTTTTACTCGTTTTACTCGTTTTACTAGTTTTGCTCGTTTTACTCGTTTTACTCGTTTTACCCGTTTTACTCGTTTTACTCGTTTTACTCGTTTTACTCGTTTTACTCGTTTTACTCGTTTTACTCGTTTTACTCGTTTTACTCGTTTTACTCGTTTTACTCGTTTTACTCGTTTTACTCGTTTTACTCGTTTTGCTCGTTTTACTCGTTTTACTCGTTTTACTCGTTTTACTATTTTTGCTCGTTTTACTCGTTTTACTCGTTTTACTCGTTTTACTCGTTTTACTCGATTTACTTGTTTTACTCGATTTACTTGTTTTACTCGTTTTACTCGTTTTACTCGTTTTACTCGTTTTACTCGTTTTACTAGTTTTGCTCGTTTTACTCGTTTTACTCGTTTTACTCGTTTAACTCGTTTTACTCGTTTTACTCGTTTTACCCGTTTACTCGTTTTACTCGTTTTACTCGTTTTACTCGTTTTACTCGTTTTACTCGTTTTACTCGTTTACTCGTTTTACTCGTTTTACTCGTTTTACTCGTTTTACTCGTTTTACTCGTTTTACTCGCTTAACTAGTTTAACTCGTTTTACTCGTTTTACTCGGTTTACCTCGTTTTACTCGTTTTACTCGTTTTACTCGTTTTACTCGTTTTACTCGTTTTACTAGTTTGCTCGTTTTACTCGTTTTACTCGTTTTACTCGTTTTACTCGTTTTACTAGTTTTGCTCGTTTTACCCGATTTACTCGTTTTACTCGTTTAACTCGTTTTACTCGTTTTACTCGTTTTACTCGTTTTACCCGTTTACTCGTTTTACTCGTTTTACTCGTTTACTCGTTTTACTCGTTTTACTCGTTTTACTCGTTTTACTCGTTTTACTCGTTTTACTCGTTTTACTCGTTTTACTCGTTTTATTCGTTTTATTCGTTTTATTCGTTTTACTCGTTTTACTCGTTTTACTCGTTTTACTCGTTTTACTCGTTTTACTCGTTTTACTCGTTTTACTCGTTTTACTCGTTTTACTCGTTTTACTCGTTTTACTCGTTTCACTCGTTTCACACGTTTTACTCGTTTCACTCGTTTTACTCGTTTCACTCGTTTTACTCGTTTTACTCGTTTTACTCGTTTTACTCGTTTTACTCGTTTTACTCGTTTTACTCGTTTTACTCGTTTTACTCGTTTTACTCGTTTTACTCGTTTTACTCGTTTACTCGTTTTACTCGTTTTACTCGTTTTACTCGTTTTACTCGTTTTACTCGTTTTACTCGTTTTACTCGTTTTACTCGTTTTACTCGTTTAACTCGTTTTACTCGTTTTACTCGTTTTACTCGTTTTACCCGTTTTACTCGTTTTACTCGTTTTACTCGTTTTACTCGTTTTACTCGTGTTACTCGTTTTACTCGTTTTACTCGTTTTACTCGTTTTATTACTCGAATTTACTTGTTTACTCGATTTACTTGTTTTACTCGTTTTACTTGTTTTACTCGTTTTACTCGTTTTACTCGTTTTGCTCGTTTACTCGTTTTACTAGTTTGCTCGTTTTACAAGTTTTGCTCGTTTTACTCGTTTTACTCGTTTTACCCGTTTTACTCGTTTTACCCGTTTTACTCGTTTTACTCGTTTTACTCGTTTTGCTCGTTTTACTCGTTTTACTCGTTTTACTCGTTTTACTAGTTTTGCTCGTTTGCTCGTTTTACTCGTTTTACTCGTTTTACTCGTTTTACTCGTTTTACACGTTTTACTCGTTTTACACGTTTTACTCGTTTTACTAGTTTTGCTCGTTTTACTCGTTTTACTCGTTTTACTCGTTTTACTAGTTTTGCTCGTTTTATCGTTTTACTCGTTTTACTCGGTTTACTCGATTTACTCGTTTTACTAGTTTTACTAGTTTTGCTCGTTTTACTCGTTTTACTCGTTTTACACGTTTTACTCGTTTTACTAGTTTTGCTCGTTTTACTCGTTTTACTCGTTTTACTCGTTTTACTAGTTTTGCTCGTTTTACTCGTTTCACTCGTTTACTCGTTTAACTCGTTTTACTCGTTTTACCCGTTTTAACTCGTTTACTCGTTTTACTCGTTTTACTCGTTTTACTCGTTTTACTCGTTTTACTCGTTTTACTCGTTTTACTCGTTTTACTCGTTTTACTCGTTTTACTCGCTTAACTAGTTTAACTCGTTTTACTCGTTTTACTCGGTTACTCGTTTTACTCGTTTTACTCGCTTAACTAGTTTAACTCGTTTTTACTCGTTTTACTCGGTTTACTCGTTTTACTCGTTTTACTCGTTTTACTCGTTTTACTCGTTTTACTCGTTTTACTAGTTTTGCTCGTTTTACTCGTTTTACTCGTTTTACTCGTTTTACTAGTTTTGCTCGTTTTACCCGATTTACTCGTTTTACTCGTTTAACTCGTTTTACTCGTTTTACTCGTTTTACCCGTTTTACTCGTTTTACTCGTTTTACTCGTTTTACTCGTTTTATTCGTTTATTCGTTTTATTCGTTTTACTCGTTTTACTCGTTTTACTCGTTTTACTCGTTTTACTCGTTTTACTCGTTTTACTCGTTTTACTCGTTTACTCGTTTTACTCGTTTTACTCGTTTTACTCGTTTTACTCGTTTTACTCGTTTTACTCGTTTTACTCGTTTTACTCGTTTTACTCGTTTTACTCGTTTTACTCGTTTTACTCGTTTACTCGTTTTACTCGTTTTACTCGTTTTACTCGTTTTACTCGTTTTACTCGGTTTACTCGATTTACTCGTTTTACTCGTTTTACTAGTTTTACTAGTTTTGCTCGTTTTACTCGTTTTACTCGTTTTACACGTTTTACTCGTTTACTCGTTTTACTCGTTTTACTCGTTTACTCGTTTTACTCGTTTTACTCGTTTTACTCGTTTTACTCGTTTTACTCGGTTTACTCGATTACTCGTTTTACTAGTTTTACTAGTTTTGCTCGTTTTACTCGTTTTACTCGTTTTACACGTTTTACTCGTTTTACTCGTTTTACTCGTTTTACTAGTTTTGCTCGTTTTACTCGTTTTACTCGTTTTACTCGTTTTACTAGTTTTGCTCGTTTTACTCGTTTTACTCGTTTTACTCGTTTTACTCGTTTTACTCGTTTTACTCGTTTTTCGTTTTA
>NW_027486252.1:0-24792 GCF_050908995.1 Andrena cerasifolii
ATTGACAAACAAATATTGAAAAACTGATATTGAAAAACCGATATTCAAAAACAAATATTGAAAAAGCGATATTGAATCCGATATTAGAACCGATATTCAAAAACCGATATTGACAAACAATTATTGAAAAACTGATATCGAAAAACTGATATTGAAAAACCGATATTGAATCCGATATTAGAAACGATATTCAAAAATCGATATTGGAGAACAAATATTGAAAAACTGATATTGAAAAACCGATATTGAAAAACCGATATTGAATCCGATATTAGAACCGATATTCAAAACCCGATATTGACAAACAATTATTGAAAAACTGATATCGAAAAACTGATATTGAAAAACCGATATTGAAAAACCGATATTGAATCCGATATTAGAACCGATATTCAAAAACCGATATTGGAGAACAAATATTGAAAAACTGATATCGAAAAACCGATATTGAATCCGATATTAGAACCGATATTCAAAAACCGATATTGGAGAACAAATATTGAAAAACTGATATTGAAAAACCGATATTGAAAAACAAATATTGAAAAACCGATATTGAAAAACCGATATTGAATCCGATATTAGAACCGATATTCAAAAACCGATATTGGACAACAAATATTGAAAAACTGATATTGAAAAACCGATATTGAAAAACCGATATTGAAACCGATATTAGAACCGATATTCAAAAACCGATAATGGAGAACAAATATTGAAAAACTGATATCGAAAAACCGATATTGAATCCGATATTAGAACCGATATTCAAAAACCGATATTGAAAAACAAATATTGAAAAACTGATATCGCAAAACCGATATTGAAAACCAAATATTGAAAAACTGATATTGAAAAACCGATATTGAAAAACAAGTATTGAAAAACTGATATCGAAAAACTGAAATTGAAAAACCGATATTGAAAAACCGATATTGAAAACGATATTAGAACCGATATTCAAAAACCGATATTGAAAACCAAATATTGAAAAACTGATATTGAAAAACCGATATTGAAAAACCTATATCGAAAAGCTGATATTGCAAAACCGATATTGAATCCGATATTAGAACCGATATTCAAAAACCGATATTGAAAAACAAATATTGAAAAACTGATATTGAAAAACCGATATTGAAAAACAAATATTGAAAAAGCGATATTGAAAAACCAATATTGAAAATCTTATATCGAAAAACTGATATTGCAAAACCGATATTGAAAAACCGATATTGAATCCGATATTAGAACCGATATTCAAAAACCGATATTGACAAACAAATATTGAAAAACTGATATTGAAAAACCGATATTCAAAAACAAATATTGAAAAAGCGATATTGAATCCGATATTAGAACCGATATTCAAAAACCGATATTGACAAACAATTATTGAAAAACTGATATCGAAAAACTGATATTGAAAAACCGATATTGAATCCGATATTAGAAACGATATTCAAAAATCGATATTGGAGAACAAATATTGAAAAACTGATATTGAAAAACCGATATTGAAAAACCGATATTGAATCCGATATTAGAACCGATATTCAAAACCCGATATTGACAAACAATTATTGAAAAACTGATATCGAAAAACTGATATTGAAAAACCGATATTGAAAAACCGATATTGAATCCGATATTAGAACCGATATTCAAAAACCGATATTGGAGAACAAATATTGAAAAACTGATATCGAAAAACCGATATTGAATCCGATATTAGAACCGATATTCAAAAACCGATATTGGAGAACAAATATTGAAAAACTGATATTGAAAAACCGATATTGAAAAACAAATATTGAAAAACCGATATTGAAAAACCGATATTGAATCCGATATTAGAACCGATATTCAAAAACCGATATTGGACAACAAATATTGAAAAACTGATATTGAAAAACCGATATTGAAAAACCGATATTGAAACCGATATTAGAACCGATATTCAAAAACCGATAATGGAGAACAAATATTGAAAAACTGATATCGAAAAACCGATATTGAATCCGATATTAGAACCGATATTCAAAAACCGATATTGAAAAACAAATATTGAAAAACTGATATCGAAAAACTGATATTGAAAAACTGATATCGAAAAACCGATATTGAAAACCAAATATTGAAAAACTGATATTGAAAAACCGATATTGAAAAACCTATATCGAAAAGCTGATATTGAAAAACCGATATTGAAAAACTGATATCGAAAAACCGATATTGAAAAACCTATATCGAAAAGCTGATATTGCAAAACCGATATTGAATCCGATATTAGAACCGATATTCAAAAACCGATATTGAAAAACAAATATTGAAAAACTGATATTGAAAAACCGATATTGAAAAACCGATATTGAAAAACCGATATTGAATCCGATATTAGAACCGATATTCAAAAACCGATATTGGAGAACAAATATTGAAAAACTGATATCGAAAAACCGATATTGAATCCGATATTAGAACCGATATTCAAAAACCGATATTGGAGAACAAATATTGAAAAACTGATATTGAAAAACCGATATTGAAAAACAAATATTGAAAAACCGATATTGAAAAACCGATATTGAATCCGATATTAGAACCGATATTCAAAAACCGATATTGGACAACAAATATTGAAAAACTGATATTGAAAAACCGATATTGAAAAACCGATATTGAAACCGATATTAGAACCGATATTCAAAAACCGATAATGGAGAACAAATATTGAAAAACTGATATCGAAAAACCGATATTGAATCCGATATTAGAACCGATATTCAAAACCGATATTGGAGAACAAATATTGAAAAACTGATATTGAAAAACCGATATTGAAAAACAAATATTGAAAAACCGATATTGAAAAACCGATATTAGAACCGATATTCAAAAACCGATATTGGACAACAAATATTGAAAAACTGATATTGAAAAACCGATATTGAAAAACCGATATTGAAACCGATATTAGAACCGATATTCAAAAACCGATAATGCAGAACAAATATTGAAAAACTGATATCGAAAAACCGATATTGAATCCGATATTAGAACCGATATTCAAAAACCGATATTGGAGAACAAATATTGAAAAACTGATATCGAAAAACCGATATTGAAAACCAAATATTGAAAAACTGATATTGAAAAACCGATATTGAAAAACAAGTATTGGAAAACTGATATCGAAAAACTGAAATTGAAAAACCGATATTGAAAAACCGATATTGAAAAACCGATATTAGAACCGATATTCAAAAACCGATATTGAAAAACAAATATTGAAAAACTGATATTGAAAAACCGATATTGAAAAACCGATATTGAAACCGATATTAGAACCGATATTCAAAAACCGATAATGGAGAACAAATATTGAAAAACTGATATCGAAAAACCGATATTGAATCCGATATTAGAACCGATATTCAAAAACCGATATTGGAGAACAAATATTGAAAAACTGATATCGAAAAACCGATATTGAAAACCAAATATTGAAAAACTGATATTGAAAAACCGATATTGAAAAACAAGTATTGAAAAACTGATATCGAAAAACTGAAATTGAAAAACCGATATTGAAAAACCGATATTGAAAACGATATTAGAACCGATATTCAAAAACCGATATTGAAAACCAAATATTGAAAAACTGATATTGAAAAACCGATATTGAAAAACCTATATCGAAAAGCTGATATTGCAAAACCGATATTGAATCCGATATTAGAACCGATATTCAAAAACCGATATTGAAAAACAAATATTGAAAAACTGATATTGAAAAACCGATATTGAAAAACAAATATTGAAAAAGCGATATTGAAAAACCAATATTGAAAATCTTATATCGAAAAACTGATATTGCAAAACCGATATTGAAAAACCGATATTGAATCCGATATTAGAACCGATATTCAAAAACCGATATTGACAAACAAATATTGAAAAACTGATATTGAAAAACCGATATTCAAAAACAAATATTGAAAAAGCGATATTGAATCCGATATTAGAACCGATATTCAAAAACCGATATTGACAAACAATTATTGAAAAACTGATATCGAAAAACTGATATTGAAAAACCGATATTGAATCCGATATTAGAAACGATATTCAAAAATCGATATTGGAGAACAAATATTGAAAAACTGATATTGAAAAACCGATATTGAAAAACCGATATTGAATCCGATATTAGAACCGATATTCAAAACCCGATATTGACAAACAATTATTGAAAAACTGATATCGAAAAACTGATATTGAAAAACCGATATTGAAAAACCGATATTGAATCCGATATTAGAACCGATATTCAAAAACCGATATTCGAGAACAAATATTGAAAAACTGATATCGAAAAACCGATATTGAATCCGATATTAGAACCGATATTCAAAAACCGATATTGGAGAACAAATATTGAAAAACTGATATTGAAAAACCGATATTGAAAAACAAATATTGAAAAACCGATATTGAAAAACCGATATTGAATCCGATATTAGAACCGATATTCAAAAACCGATATTGGACAACAAATATTGAAAAACTGATATTGAAAAACCGATATTGAAAAACCGATATTGAAACCGATATTAGAACCGATATTCAAAAACCGATAATGGAGAACAAATATTGAAAAACTGATATCGAAAAACCGATATTGAATCCGATATTAGAACCGATATTCAAAAACCGATATTGAAAAACAAATATTGAAAAACTGATATCGAAAAACTGATATTGAAAAACTGATATCGAAAAACCGATATTGAAAACCAAATATTGAAAAACTGATATTGAAAAACCGATATTGAAAAACCTATATCGAAAAGCTGATATTGAAAAACCGATATTGAAAAACTGATATCGAAAAACCGATATTGAAAAACCTATATCGAAAAGCTGATATTGCAAAACCGATATTGAATCCGATATTAGAACCGATATTCAAAAACCGATATTGAAAAACAAATATTGAAAAACTGATATTGAAAAACCGATATTGAAAAACCGATATTGAAAAACCGATATTGAATCCGATATTAGAACCGATATTCAAAAACCGATATTGGAGAACAAATATTGAAAAACTGATATCGAAAAACCGATATTGAATCCGATATTAGAACCGATATTCAAAAACCGATATTGGAGAACAAATATTGAAAAACTGATATTGAAAAACCGATATTGAAAAACAAATATTGAAAAACCGATATTGAAAAACCGATATTGAATCCGATATTAGAACCGATATTCAAAAACCGATATTGGACAACAAATATTGAAAAACTGATATTGAAAAACCGATATTGAAAAACCGATATTGAAACCGATATTAGAACCGATATTCAAAAACCGATAATGGAGAACAAATATTGAAAAACTGATATCGAAAAACCGATATTGAATCCGATATTAGAACCGATATTCAAAACCGATATTGGAGAACAAATATTGAAAAACTGATATTGAAAAACCGATATTGAAAAACAAATATTGAAAAACCGATATTGAAAAACCGATATTAGAACCGATATTCAAAAACCGATATTGGACAACAAATATTGAAAAACTGATATTGAAAAACCGATATTGAAAAACCGATATTGAAACCGATATTAGAACCGATATTCAAAAACCGATAATGCAGAACAAATATTGAAAAACTGATATCGAAAAACCGATATTGAATCCGATATTAGAACCGATATTCAAAAACCGATATTGGAGAACAAATATTGAAAAACTGATATCGAAAAACCGATATTGAAAACCAAATATTGAAAAACTGATATTGAAAAACCGATATTGAAAAACAAGTATTGGAAAACTGATATCGAAAAACTGAAATTGAAAAACCGATATTGAAAAACCGATATTGAAAACGATATTAGAACCGATATTCAAAAACCGATATTGAAAAACAAATATTGAAAAACTGATATTGAAAAACCGATATTGAAAAACAAATATTGAAAAACTGATATTGAAAAACCGATATTGAAAAACAAATATTGAAAAACCGATATTGAAAAACCGATATTAGAACCGATATTCAAAAACCGATATTGGACAACAAATATTGAAAAACTGATATTGAAAAACCGATATTGAAAAACCGATATTGAAACCGATATTAGAACCGATATTCAAAAACCGATAATGGAGAACAAATATTGAAAAACTGATATCGAAAAACCGATATTGAATCCGATATTAGAACCGATATTCAAAAACCGATATTGGAGAACAAATATTGAAAAACTGATATCGAAAAACCGATATTGAAAACCAAATATTGAAAAACTGATATTGAAAAACCGATATTGAAAAACAAGTATTGAAAAACTGATATCGAAAAACTGAAATTGCAAAACCGATATTGAAAAACCGATATTGAAAACGATATTAGAACCGATATTCAAAAACCGATATTGAAAACCAAATATTGAAAAACTGATATTGAAAAACCGATATTGAAAAACCTATATCGAAAAGCTGATATTGCAAAACCGATATTGAATCCGATATTAGAACCGATATTCAAAAACCGATATTGAAAAACAAATATTGAAAAACTGATATTGAAAAACCGATATTGAAAAACAAATATTGAAAAAGCGATATTGAAAAACCAATATTGAAAATCTTATATCGAAAAACTGATATTGCAAAACCGATATTGAAAAACCGATATTGAATCCGATATTAGAACCGATATTCAAAAACCGATATTGACAAACAAATATTGAAAAACTGATATTGAAAAACCGATATTCAAAAACAAATATTGAAAAAGCGATATTGAATCCGATATTAGAACCGATATTCAAAAACCGATATTCACAAACAATTATTGAAAAACTGATATCGAAAAACTGATATTGAAAAACCGATATTGAATCCGATATTAGAAACGATATTCAAAAATCGATATTGGAGAACAAATATTGAAAAACTGATATTGAAAAACCGATATTGAAAAACCGATATTGAATCCGATATTAGAACCGATATTCAAAACCCGATATTGACAAACAATTATTGAAAAACTGATATCGAAAAACTGATATTGAAAAACCGATATTGAAAAACCGATATTGAATCCGATATTAGAACCGATATTCAAAAACCGATATTCGAGAACAAATATTGAAAAACTGATATCGAAAAACCGATATTGAATCCGATATTAGAACCGATATTCAAAAACCGATATTGGAGAACAAATATTGAAAAACTGATATTGAAAAACCGATATTGAAAAACAAATATTGAAAAACCGATATTGAAAAAACGATATTGAATCCGATATTAGAACCGATATTCAAAAACCGATATTGGACAACAAATATTGAAAAACTGATATTGAAAAACCGATATTGAAAAACCGATATTGAAACCGATATTAGAACCGATATTCAAAAACCGATAATGGAGAACAAATATTGAAAAACTGATATCGAAAAACCGATATTGAATCCGATATTAGAACCGATATTCAAAAACCGATATTGAAAAACAAATATTGAAAAACTGATATCGAAAAACTGATATTGAAAAACTGATATCGAAAAACCGATATTGAAAACCAAATATTGAAAAACTGATATTGAAAAACCGATATTGAAAAACCTATATCGAAAAGCTGATATTGAAAAACCGATATTGAAAAACTGATATCGAAAAACCGATATTGAAAAACCTATATCGAAAAGCTGATATTGCAAAACCGATATTGAATCCGATATTAGAACCGATATTCAAAAACCGATATTGAAAAACAAATATTGAAAAACTGATATTGAAAAACCGATATTGAAAAACCGATATTGAAAAACCGATATTGAATCCGATATTAGAACCGATATTCAAAAACCGATATTGGAGAACAAATATTGAAAAACTGATATCGAAAAACCGATATTGAATCCGATATTAGAACCGATATTCAAAAACCGATATTGGAGAACAAATATTGAAAAACTGATATTGAAAAACCGATATTGAAAAACAAATATTGAAAAACCGATATTGAAAAACCGATATTGAATCCGATATTAGAACCGATATTCAAAAACCGATATTGGACAACAAATATTGAAAAACTGATATTGAAAAACCGATATTGAAAAACCGATATTGAAACCGATATTAGAACCGATATTCAAAAACCGATAATGGAGAACAAATATTGAAAAACTGATATCGAAAAACCGATATTGAATCCGATATTAGAACCGATATTCAAAACCGATATTGGAGAACAAATATTGAAAAACTGATATTGAAAAACCGATATTGAAAAACAAATATTGAAAAACCGATATTGAAAAACCGATATTAGAACCGATATTCAAAAACCGATATTGGACAACAAATATTGAAAAACTGATATTGAAAAACCGATATTGAAAAACCGATATTGAAACCGATATTAGAACCGATATTCAAAAACCGATAATGCAGAACAAATATTGAAAAACTGATATCGAAAAACCGATATTGAATCCGATATTAGAACCGATATTCAAAAACCGATATTGGAGAACAAATATTGAAAAACTGATATCGAAAAACCGATATTGAAAACCAAATATTGAAAAACTGATATTGAAAAACCGATATTGAAAAACAAGTATTGGAAAACTGATATCGAAAAACTGAAATTGAAAAACCGATATTGAAAAACCGATATTGAAAACGATATTAGAACCGATATTCAAAAACCGATATTGAAAAACAAATATTGAAAAACTGATATTGAAAAACCGATATTGAAAAACAAATATTGAAAAACTGATATTGAAAAACCGATATTGAAAAACAAATATTGAAAAACCGATATTGAAAAACCGATATTAGAACCGATATTCAAAAACCGATATTGGACAACAAATATTGAAAAACTGATATTGAAAAACCGATATTGAAAAACCGATATTGAAACCGATATTAGAACCGATATTCAAAAACCGATAATGGAGAACAAATATTGAAAAACTGATATCGAAAAACCGATATTGAATCCGATATTAGAACCGATATTCAAAAACCGATATTGGAGAACAAATATTGAAAAACTGATATCGAAAAACCGATATTGAAAACCAAATATTGAAAAACTGATATTGAAAAACCGATATTGAAAAACAAGTATTGAAAAACTGATATCGAAAAACTGAAATTGAAAAACCGATATTGAAAAACCGATATTGAAAACGATATTAGAACCGATATTCAAAAACCGATATTGAAAACCAAATATTGAAAAACTGATATTGAAAAACCGATATTGAAAAACCTATATCGAAAAGCTGATATTGCAAAACTGATATTGAATCCGATATTAGAACCGATATTCAAAAACCGATATTGAAAAACAAATATTGAAAAACTGATATTGAAAAACCGATATTGAAAAACAAATATTGAAAAAGCGATATTGAAAAACCAATATTGAAAATCTTATATCGAAAAACTGATATTGCAAAACCGATATTGAAAAACCGATATTGAATCCGATATTAGAACCGATATTCAAAAACCGATATTGACAAACAAATATTGAAAAACTGATATTGAAAAACCGATATTCAAAAACAAATATTGAAAAAGCGATATTGAATCCGATATTAGAACCGATATTCAAAAACCGATATTGACAAACAATTATTGAAAAACTGATATCGAAAAACTGATATTGAAAAACCGATATTGAAAAACCGATATTGAATCCGATATTAGAACCGATATTCAAAAACCGATATTGGAGAACAAATATTGAAAAACTGATATCGAAAAACCGATATTGAATCCGATATTAGAACCGATATTCAAAAACCGATATTGGAGAACAAATATTGAAAAACTGATATTGAAAAACCGATATTGAAAAACAAATATTGAAAAACCGATATTGAAAAACCGATATTGAATCCGATATTAGAACCGATATTCAAAAACCGATATTGGACAACAAATATTGAAAAACTGATATTGAAAAACCGATATTGAAAAACCGATATTGAAACCGATATTAGAACCGATATTCAAAACCGATAATGGAGAACAAATATTGAAAAACTGATATCGAAAAACCGATATTGAATCCGATATTAGAACCGATATTCAAAAACCGATATTGAAAAACAAATATTGAAAAACTGATATCGAAAAACTGATATTGAAAAACTGATATCGAAAAACCGATATTGAATCCGATATTAGAACCGATATTCAAAACCCGATATTGGAGAACAAATATTGAAAAACTGATATTGAAAAACCGATATTGAAAAACAAATATAGAAAAACCGATATTGAAAAACCGATATTGAATCCGATATTAGAACCGATATTCAAAAACCGATATTGGACAACAAATATTGAAAAACTGATATTGAAAAACCGATATTGAAAAACCGATATTGAAACCGATATTAGAACCGATATTCAAAAACCGGTATTGGAGAACAAATATTGAAAAACTGATATCGGAAAACCGATATTGAATCCGATATTAGAACCGATATTCAAAAACCGATATTGGAGAACAAATATTGAAAAACTGATATTGAAAAACCGATATTGAAAAACAAATATTGAAAAACCGATATTGAAAAACCGATATTGAATCCGATATTAGAACCGATATTCAAAAACCGATATTGGACAACAAATATTGAAAAACTGATATTGAAAAACCGATATTGAAAAACCGATATTGAAACCGATATTAGAACCGATATTCAAAAACCGATATTGGAGAACAAATATTGAAAAACTGATATCGAAAAACCGATATTGAATCCGATATTAGAACCGATATTCAAAAACCGATATTGGAGAACAAATATTGAAAAACTGATATTGAAAAACCGATATTGAAAAACCGATATTGAATCCGATATTAGAACCGATATTAGAACCGATATTCAAAAACCGATATTGGAGAACAAATATTGTAAAACTGATATCGAAAAACCGATATTGAATCCGATATTAGAACCGATATTCAAAAACCGATATTGGAGAACAAATATTGAAAAACTGATATTGAAAAACCGATATTGAAAAACAAATATTGAAAAACCGATATTGAAAAACCGATATTAGAACCGATATTCAAAAACCGATATTGGACAACAAATATTGAAAAACTGATATTGAAAAACCGATATTGAAAAACCGATATTGAAACCGATATTAGAACCGATAATGCAGAACAAATATTGAAAAACTGATATCGAAAAACCGATATTGAATCCGATATTAGAACCGATATTCAAAAACCGATATTGGAGAACAAATATTGAAAAACTGATATCGAAAAACCGATATTGAAAACCAAATATTGAAAAACTGATATTGAAAAACCGATATTGAAAAACAAGTATTGGAAAACTGATATCGAAAAACTGAAATTGATAAACTGATATTGAAAAACCGATATTGAAAACGATATTAGAACCGACATTCAAAAACCGATATTGAAAAACAAATATTGAAAAACTGATATTGAAAAACCGATATTGAAAAACAAATATTGAAAAACTGATATTGAAAAACCGATATTGAAAAACAAATATTGAAAAACCGATATTGAAAAACCGATATTAGAACCGATATTCAAAAACCGATATTGGACAACAAATATTGAAAAACTGATATTGAAAAACCGATATTGAAAAACCGATATTGAAACCGATATTAGAACCGATATTCAAAAACCGATAATGGAGAACAAATATTGAAAAACTGATATCGAAAAACCGATATTAAATCCGATATTAGAACCGATATTCAAAAACCGATATTGGAGAACAAATATTGAAAAACTGATATCGAAAAACCGATATTGAAAACCAAATATTGAAAAACTGATATTGAAAAACCGATATTGAAAAACAAGTATTGAAAAACTGATATCGAAAAACTGAAATTGAAAAACCGATACTGAAAAACCGATATTGAAAACGATATTAGAACCGATATTCAAAAACCGATATTGAAAACCAAATATTGAAAAACTGATATTGAAAAACCGATATTGAAAAACCTATATCGAAAAGCTGATATTGCAAAACCGATATTGAATCCGATATTAGAACCGATATTCAAAAACCGATATTGAAAAACAAATATTGAAAAACTGATATTGAAAAACCGATATTGAAAAACAAATATTGAAAAAGCGATATTGAAAAACCAATATTGAAAATCTTATATCGAAAAACTGATATTGCAAAACCGATATTGAAAAACCGATATTGAATCCGATATTAGAACCGATATTCAAAAACCGATATTGACAATCAAATATTGAAAAACTGATATTGAAAAACCGATATTCAAAAACAAATATTGAAAAAGCGATATTGAAAAACCAATATTGAAAAACTTATATCGAAAAACTGATATTGCAAAACCGATATTGAAAAACCGATATTGAATCCGATATTAGAAACGATATTCAAAAATCGATATTGGAGAACAAATATTGAAAAACTGATATTGAAAAACCGATATTGAAAAACCGATATTGAATCCGATATTAGAACCGATATTCAAAAACCGATATTGACAAACAATTATTGAAAAACTGATATCGAAAAGCTGATATTGAAAAACCGATATTGAAAAACCGATATTGAATCCGATATTAGAACCGATATTCAAAAACCGATATTGGAGAACAAATATTGAAATACTGATATTGAAAAACCGATATTGAAAAACAAATATTGAAAAACCGATATTGAAAAACCGATTTTGAATCCGATATTAGAACCGATATTCAAAAACCGATATTGAAAAACAAATATTGAAAAACTGATATTGAAAAACCGATATTGAAAAACAAATATTGAAAAAGCGATATTGAAAAACCAATATTGAAAATCTTATATCGAAATACTGATATTGCAAAACCGATATTGAAAAACCGATATTGAATCCGATATTAGAACCGATATTCAAAAACCGATATTGACAAACAAATATTGAAAAACTGATATTGAAAAACCGATATTCAAAAACAAATATTGAAAAAGCGATATTGAAAAACCAATATTGAAAAACTTATATCGAAAAACTGATATTGCAAAACCGATATTGAAAAACCGATATTGAATCCGATATTAGAAACGATATTCAAAAATCGATATTGGAGAACAAATATTGAAAAACTGATATTGAAAAACCGATATTGAAAAACCGATATTGAATCCGATATTAGAACCGATATTCAAAAACCGATATTGACAAACAATTATTGAAAAACTGATATCGAAAAGCTGATATTGAAAAACCGATATTGAAAAACCGATATTGAATCCGATATTAGAACCGATATTCAAAAACCGATATTGGAGAACAAATATTGAAAAACTGATATTGAAAAACCGATATTGAAAAACAAATATTGAAAAACCGATATTGAAAAACCGATATTGAATCCGATATTAGAACCGATATTCAAAAACCGATATTGACAAACAATTATTGAAAAACTGATATCGAAAAACTGATATTGAAAAACCGATATTGAAAAACCGATATTGAAACCGATATTAGAACCGATATTGAAAAACCTATATCGAAAAACTGATATTATAAAACCGATATTGAATCCGATATTAGAACCGATATTCAAAAACCGATATTGGAGAACAAATATTGAAAAACTGATATCGAAAAACCGATATTGAAAAACCGATATTGAATCCGATATTAGAACCGATATTCAAAAACCGATATTGACAAACAATTATTGAAAAACTGATATCGAAAAACTGATATTGAAAAACCGATATTGAAAAACCGATATTGAATCCGATATTAGAACCGATATTCAAAAACCGATATTGGAGAACAAATATTGAAAAACTGGTATCGAAAAACCGATATTGAATCCGATATTAGAACCGATATTCAAAAACCGATATTGGAGAACAAATATTGAAAAACTGATATTGAAAAACCGATATTGAAAAACAAATATAGAAAAACCGATATTGAAAAACCGATATTGAATCCGATACTAGAACCGATATTCAAAAACCGATATTGGACAACAAATATTGAAAAACTGATATTGAAAAACCGATATTGAAAAACCGATATTGAAACCGATATTAGAACCGATATTCAAAAACCGATATTGGAGAACAAATATTGAAAAACTGATATCGGAAAACCGATATTGAATCCGATATTAGAACCGATATTCAAAAACCGATATTGGAGAACAAATATTGAAAAACTGATATTGAAAAACCGATATTGAAAAACAAATATTGAAAAACCGATATTGAAAAACCGATATTGAATCCGATATTAGAACCGATATTCAAAAACCGATATTGGACAACAAATATTGAAAAACTGATATTGAAAAACCGATATTGAAAAACCGATATTGAAACCGATATTAGAACCGATATTCAAAAACCGATATTGGAGAACAAATATTGAAAAACTGATATCGAAAAACCGATATTGAATCCGATATTAGAACCGATATTCAAAAACCGATATTGGAGAACAAATATTGAAAAACTGATATTGAAAAACCGATATTGAAAAACCGATATTGAATCCGATATTAGAACCGATATTAGAACCGATATTCAAAAACCGATATTGGAGAACAAATATTGAAAAACTGATATCGAAAAACCGATATTGAATCCGATATTAGAACCGATATTCAAAAACCGATATTGGAGAACAAATATTGAAAAACTGATATTGAAAAACCGATATTGAAAAACAAATATTGAAAAACCGATATTGAAAAACCGATATTAGAACCGATATTCAAAAACCGATATTGGACAACAAATATTGAAAAACTGATATTGAAAAACCGATATTGAAAAACCGATATTGAAACCGATATTAGAACCGATATTCAAAAACCGATAATGCAGAACAAATATTGAAAAACTGATATCGAAAAACCGATATTGAATCCGATATTAGAACCGATATTCAAAAACCGATATTGGAGAACAAATATTGAAAAACTGATATCGAAAAACCGATATTGAAAACCAAATATTGAAAAACTGATATTGAAAAACCGATATTGAAAAACAAGTATTGGAAAACTGATATCGAAAAACTGAAATTGAAAAACCGATATTGAAAAACCGATATTGAAAACGATATTAGAACCGATATTCAAAAACCGATATTGAAAAACAAATATTGAAAAACCGATATTGAAAAACCGATATTGAATCCGATATTAGAACCGATATTCAAAAACCGATATTGGACAACAAATATTGAAAAACTGATATTGAAAAACCGATATTGAAAAACCGATATTGAAACCGATATTAGAACCGATATTCAAAAACCGATATTGGAGAACAAATATTGAAAAACTGATATCGAAAAACCGATATTGAATCCGATATTAGAACCGATATTCAAAAACCGATATTGGAGAACAAATATTGAAAAACTGATATTGAAAAACCGATATTGAAAAACCGATATTGAATCCGATATTAGAACCGATATTAGAACCGATATTCAAAAACCGATATTGGAGAACAAATATTGAAAAACTGATATCGAAAAACCGATATTGAATCCGATATTAGAACCGATATTCAAAAACCGATATTGGAGAACAAATATTGAAAAACTGATATTGAAAAACCGATATTGAAAAACAAATATTGAAAAACCGATATTGAAAAACCGATATTAGAACCGATATTCAAAAACCGATATTGGACAACAAATATTGAAAAACTGATATTGAAAAACCGATATTGAAAAACCGATATTGAAACCGATATTAGAACCGATATTCAAAAACCGATAATGCAGAACAAATATTGAAAAACTGATATCGAAAAACCGATATTGAATCCGATATTAGAACCGATATTCAAAAACCGATATTGGAGAACAAATATTGAAAAACTGATATCGAAAAACCGATATTGAAAACCAAATATTGAAAAACTGATATTGAAAAACCGATATTGAAAAACAAGTATTGGAAAACTGATATCGAAAAACTGAAATTGAAAAACCGATATTGAAAAACCGATATTGAAAACGATATTAGAACCGATATTCAAAAACCGATATTGAAAAACAAATATTGAAAAACTGATATTGAAAAACCGATATTGAAAAACAAATATTGAAAAACTGATATTGAAAAACCGATATTGAAAAACAAATATTGAAAAACCGATATTGAAAAACCGATATTAGAACCGATATTCAAAAACCGATATTGGACAACAAATATTGAAAAACTGATATTGAAAAACCGATATTGAAAAACCGATATTGAAACCGATATTAGAACCGATATTCAAAAACCGATAATGGAGAACAAATATTGAAAAACTGATATCGAAAAACCGATATTGAATCCGATATTAGAACCGATATTCAAAAACCGATATTGGAGAACAAATATTGAAAAACTGATATCGAAAAACCGATATTGAAAACCAAATATTGAAAAACTGATATTGAAAAACCGATATTGAAAAACAAGTATTGAAAAACTGATATCGAAAAACTGAAATTGAAAAACCGATATTGAAAAACCGATATTGAAAACGATATTAGAACCGATATTCAAAAACCGATATTGAAAACCAAATATTGAAAAACTGATACTGAAAAACCGATATTGAAAAACCTATATCGAAAAGCTGATATTGCAAAACCGATATTGAATCCGATATTAGAACCGATATTCAAAAACCGATATTGAAAAACAAATATTGAAAAACTGATATTGAAAAACCGATATTGAAAAACAAATATTGAAAAAGCGATATTGAAAAACCAATATTGAAAATCTTATATCGAAAAACTGATATTGCAAAACCGATATTGAAAAACCGATATTGAATCCGATATTAGAACCGATATTCAAAAACCGATATTGACAAACAAATATTGAAAAACTGATATTGAAAAACCGATATTCAAAAACAAATATTGAAAAAGCGATATTGAAAAACCAATATTGAAAAACTTATATCGAAAAACTGATATTGCAAAACCGATATTGAAAAACCGATATTGAATCCGATATTAGAAACGATATTCAAAAATCGATATTGGAGAACAAATATTGAAAAACTGATATTGAAAAACCGATATTGAAAAACCGATATTGAATCCGATATTAGAACCGATATTCAAAAACCGATATTGACAAACAATTATTGAAAAACTGATATCGAAAAGCTGATATTGAAAAACCGATATTGAAAAACCGATATTGAATCCGATATTAGAACCGATATTCAAAAACCGATATTGGAGAACAAATATTGAAAAACTGATATTGAAAAACCGATATTGAAAAACAAATATTGAAAAACCGATATTGAAAAACCGATATTGAATCCGATATTAGAACCGATATTCAAAAACCGATATTGACAAACAATTATTGAAAAACTGATATCGAAAAACTGATATTGAAAAACCGATATTGAAAAACCGATATTGAAACCGATATTAGAACCGATATTGAAAAACCTATATCGAAAAACTGATATTATAAAACCGATATTGAATCCGATATTAGAACCGATATTCAAAAACCGATATTGAAAAAAAATATTGAAAAACAAATATTGAAAAACTGATATTGAACAACCGATATTCAAAAACCGATATTGAAAAACTGATATTGCAAAACCGATATTCAAAAACCGATATTGAAACCGATATTAGAACCGATATTCAAAATCCGATATTCAATAACCGATATTGAAACCAAATATTGAAAAACCGATATTGAATCCGATATTAGAACCGATATTCAAAAACCGATATTGAAAACCAAATATTGAAAAACCGATATTGAAAAACCTATATCGAAAAGCTGATATTGCAAAACCGATATTGAATCCGATATTAGAACCGATATTCAAAAACCGATATCGAAAAACTGATATTATAAAACCGATATTGAATCCGATATTAGAACCGATATTGAAAAACCGATATTGAAAAACAAATATTGAAAAACTGATATCGAAAAACTGATATTGCAAAACCGATTTTGAAAAACCGATATTGAAAAACCTATATCGAAAAGCTGATATTGAAAAACCGATATTGAAAAACCTATATCGAAAAACTGATATTATAAAACCGATATTGAATCCGATATTAGAACCGATATTCATAAACCGATATTGACAAACAATTATTGAAAAACTGATATCGAAAAACTGATATTGAAAAAACGATATTGAAACCGATATTAGAACCGATATTCAAAAACCGATATTGAAAACCAAATATTGAAAAACTGATATTGAAAAACCGATATTGAAAAACTGATATTGAAAAACCGATATTGAAAAACCGATATTGAAACCGATATTAGAACCGATATTCAAAAACCGATATTGAAAACCAAATATGGAAAAACTGATATTGAAAAACCGATATTGAAAAACAAGTATTGAAAAACTGATATCGAAAAACTGAAATTGAAAAACCGATATTGAAAAACCGATATTGAAAAACAAGTATTGAAAAACTGATATCGAAAAACTGAAACTGAAAAACCGATATTGAAAAACCGATATTGAAAAACCGATATTGAAACCGATATTAGAACCGATATTCAAAAACCGATATTGAAAACCAAATATTGAAAAACTGATATTGAAAAACCGATATTGAAAAACAAATATTGAAAAACTGATATCGAAAAACTGATATTGAAAAACCGATTTTGAAAAACCGATATTGAAAGACCTATATCGAAAAGCTGATATTGCAAAACCGATATTGAATCCGATATTAGAACCGATATTCAAAAACCGATATCGAAAAGCTGATATTGAAAAACCGATATTGAAAAACCTATATCGAAAAACTGATATTATAAAACCGATATTGAATCCGATATTAGAACCGATATTCAAAAACCGATATTGACAAACAATTATTGAAAAACTGATATCGAAAAACTGATATTGAAAAACCGATATTGAAACCGATATTAGAACCGATATTCAAAAACCGATATTGAAAACCAAATATTGAAAAACTGATATTGAAAAACCGATATTGAAAAACTGATATTGAAAAACCGATATTGAAAAACCGATATTGAAACCTATATTATAACCGATATTCAAAAACCGATATTGAAAACCAAATATGGAAAAACTGATATTAAAAAACCGATATTGAAAAACAAGTATTGAAAAACTGATATCGAAAAACTGAAATTGAAAAACCGATATTGAAAAACCGATATTGAAAAACAAGTATTGAAAAACTGATATCGAAAAACTGAAACTGAAAAACCGATATTGAAAAACCGATATTGAAACCGATATTAGAACCGATATTCAAAAACCGATATTGAATACCAAATATTGAAAAACTGATATTGAAAAACCGATATTGAAAAACAAATATTGAAAAACTGATATCGAAAAACTGATATTGAAAAACCGATTTTGAAAAACCGATATTGAAAGACCTATATCGAAAAGCTGATATTGCAAAACCGATATTGAATCCGATATTAGAACCGATATTCAAAAACCGATATCGAAAAACTGATATTATAAAACCGATATTGAATCCGATATTAGAACCGATATTGAAAAACCGATATTGAAAAACAAATATTGAAAAACTGATATCGAAAAACTGATATTGCAAAACCGATATTGAAAAACCGATATTGAAAAACCTATATCGAAAAGCTGATATTGAAAAACCGATATTGAAAAACCTATATCGAAAAACTGATATTATATAACCGATATTGAATCCGATATTAGAACCGATATTCAAAAACCGATGTTGACAAACAATTATTGAAAAACTGATATCGAAAAACTGATATTGATAAACCGATATTGAAACCGATATTAGAACCGATATTCAAAAACCGATATTGAAAACCAAATATTGAAAAACTGATATTGAAAAACCGATATTGAAAAACCGATATTGAATCCGATATTAGAACCGATATTCAAAAACCGATATTGGACAACAAATATTGAAAAACTGATATTGAAAAACCGATATTGAAAAACCGATATTGAAACCGATATTAGAACCGATATTCAAAAACCGATATTGCAGAACAAATATTGAAAAACTGATATCGAAAAACCGATATTGAATCCGATATTAGAACCGATATTCAAAAACCGATATTGGAGAACAAATATTGAAAAACTGATATTGAAAAACCGATTTGAAAAACCGATATTGAAAAACCGATATTGAAAAACAAATATTGAAAAACTGATATCGAAAAACTGATATTGCAAAACCGATATTGAATCCGATATTAGAACCGATATTCAAAAACCGATATTGGAGAACAAATATTGAAAAACTGATATTGAAAAACCGATTTGAAAAACCGATATTGAAAAACCGATATTGAAAAACTGATATCGAAAAACTGATATTGAAAAACCGATATTGAAAAACCGATATTGAATCCGATATTAGAACCGATATTCAAAAACCGATATTGGAGAACAAATATTGAAAAACTGATATCGAAAAACCGATATTGAATCCGATATTAGAACCGATATTCAAAAACCGATATTGGAGAACAAATATTGGAGAACAAATATTGAAAAACTGATATTGAAAAACCGATATTGAAAAACCGATATTGAAAAACCGATATTGAAACCGATATTAGAACCGATATTGAAAACCGATATTGAAAACCAAATATTGAAAAACTGATATTGAAAAACCGATATTGAAAAACAAATATTGAAAAACTGATATTGAAAAACCGATATTGAAAAACCGATATTGAAAAACCGATATTGAATCCGATATTAGAACCGATATTCAAAAACCGATATTGACAAACCAAATATTAAAAAACTGATATTGAAGAACCGATATTGAAAAACAATTATTGAAAAACTGATATCGAAAAACTGATATTGAAAAACCGATATTGAAAAACCTATATCGAAAAGCTGATATTGCAAAACCGATATTGAATCCGATATTAGAACCGATATTCAAAAACCGATATTGAAAAACAAATATTGAAAAACTGATATTGAAAAACCGATATTGAAAAACAAATATTGAAAAAGCGATATTGAAAAACCAATATTGAAAAACTTATATCGAAAAACTGATATTGAAAAACTTATATCGAAAAACTGATATTGAAAAACCGATATTGAAAAACCTATATCGAAAAGCTGATATTGCAAAACCGATATTGAATCCGATATTAGAACCGATATTCAAAAACCGATATTGAAAAACAAATATTGAAAAACTGATATTGAAAAACCGATATTGAAAACAAATATTGAAAAAGCGATATTGAAAAACCAATATTGAAAATCTTATATCGAAAAACCGATATTGAAAACCAAATATTGAAAAACTGATATTGAAAAACCGATATTGAAAAACCTATATCGAAAAACTGATATTGAAAAACCGATATTGAAAAACCGATATTGAATCCGATATTAGAACCGATATTCAAAACCGATATTGGAGAACAAATATTGAAAAACTGATATCGAAAAACCGATATTGAATCCGATATTAGAACCGATATCCAAAAACCGATATTGGAGAACAAATATTGAAAAACTGATATTGAAAAACCGATATTGAAAAACAAATATTGAAAAACCGATATTGAATCCGATATTAGAACCGATATTCAAAAACCGATATTGACAAACAATTATTGAAAAACTGATATCGAAAAACTGATATTGAAAAACCGATATTGAAAAACCGATATTGGAAACCGATATTAGAACCGATATTCAAAAACCGATATTGGAGAACAAATATTGAAAAACTGATATCGAAAAACCGATATTGAATCCGATATTAGAACCGATATTCAAAAACCGATATTGGAGAACAAATATTGAAAAACTGATATCGAAAAACTGATATTGAAAAACCGATATTGAATCCGATATTAGAACCGATATTCAAAAACCGATATTGACAAACAATTATTGAAATACTGATATCGAAAAACTGATATTGAAAAACCGATATTGAAAAACCGATATTGAAACCGATATTAGAACGATATTCAAAAACCGATATTGGAGAACAAATATTGAAAAACTGATATCGAAAAACCGATATTGAATCCGATATTAGAACCGATATTCAAAAACCGATATTGAAAAACAAATATTGAAAAACTGATATCGAAAAACTGATATTGAAAAACCGATATTGAAAAACCGATATTGAAACCGATATTAGAACCGATATTCAAAAAACCGATATTGGAGAACAAATATTGAAAAACTGATATCGAAAAACCGATATTGAATCCGATATTAGAACCGATATTCAAAAACCGATATTGGAGAACAAATATTGAAAAACTGATATTGAAAAACCGATATTGAAAAACGATATTGAAAAACCGATATTGAATCCGATATTAGAACCGATATTTGAACCGATATTCAAAAACCGATATTGGAGAACAAATATTGAAAAACTGATATCGAAAAACCGATATTGAATCCGATATTAGAACCGATATTCAAAAACCGATATTGGAGAACAAATATTGAAAAACTGATATTGAAAACCGATATTGAAAAACAAATATTGAAAAACCGATATTGAAAAACCGATATTAGAACCGATATTCAAAAACCGATATTGGACAACAAATATTGAAAAACTGATATCGAAAAACCGATATTGAATCCGATATTAGAACCGATATTCAAAAACCGATATTGGAGAACAAATATTGAAAAACTGATATCGAAAAACCGATATTGAATCCGATATTAGAACCGATATTCAAAAACCGATATTGGACAACAAATATTGAAAAACTGATATTGAAAAACCGATATTGAAAAACCGATATTGAAACCGATATTAGAACCGATATTCAAAAACCGATATTGGAGAACAAATATTGAAAAACTGATATCGAAAAACCGATATTGAATCCGATATTAGAACCGATATTCAAAAACCGATATTGGAGAACAAATATTGAAAAACTGATATTGAAAAACCGATATTGGAGAACAAATATTGAAAAACTGATATTGAAAACCGATATTGGAGAACAAATATTGAAAAACTGATATCGAAAAACCGATATTGAAAACCAAATATTGAAAAACCGATATTGAAAAACCGATATTGAAAACGATATTAGAACCGATATTCAAAAACCGATATTGAAAAACAAATATTGAAAAACTGATATTGAAAAACCGATATTGAAAAACAAATATTGAAAAACTGATATTGAAAAACCGATATTGAAAAACAAATATTGAAAAACCGATATTGAAAAACCGATATTAGAACCGATATTCAAAAACCGATATTGGACAACAAATATTGAAAAACTGATATTGAAAAACCGATATTGAAAAACCGATATTGAAACCGATATTAGAACCGATATTCAAAAACCGATAATGGAGAACAAATATTGAAAAACTGATATCGAAAAACCGATATTGAATCCGATATTAGAACCGATATTCAAAAACCGATATTGGAGAACAAATATTGAAAAACTGATATCGAAAAACCGATATTGAAAACCAAATATTGAAAAACTGATATTGAAAAACCGATATTGAAAAACAAGTATTGAAAAACTGATATCGAAAAACTGAAATTGAAAAACCGATATTGAAAAACCGATATTGAAAACGATATTAGAACCGATATTCAAAAACCGATATTGAAAACCAAATATTGAAAAACTGATATTGAAAAACCGATATTGAAAAACCTATATCGAAAAGCTGATATTGCAAAACCGATATTGAATCCGATATTAGAACCGATATTCAAAAACCGATATTGAAAAACAAATATTGAAAAACTGATATTGAAAAACCGATATTGAAAAACAAATATTGAAAAAGCGATATTGAAAAACCAATATTGAAAATCTTATATCGAAAAACTGATATTGCAAAACCGATATTGAAAAACCGATATTGAATCCGATATTAGAAACGATATTCAAAAACCGATATTGGAGAACAAATATTGAAAAAACTGATATTGAAAAACCGATATTGAAAAACCGATATTGAATCCGATATTCGAACCGATATTCAAAAACCGATATTGACAAACAAATATTGAAAAACTGATATTGATAAACCGATATTCAAAAACAAATATTGAAAAAGCGATATTGAGAAACCAATATTGAAAAACTTATATCGAAAAACTGATATTGCAAAACCGATATTGAAAAACCGATATTGAATCCGATATTAGAAACGATATTCAAAAATCGATATTGGAGAACAAATATTGAAAAACTGATATTGAAAAACCGATATTGAAAAACCGATATTGAATCCGATATTAGAACCGATATTCAAAAACCGATATTGACAAACAATTATTGAAAAACTGATATCGAAAAACTGATATTGAAAAACCGATATTGAAAAACCGATATTGAATCCGATATTAGAACCGATATTCAAAAACCGATATTGGAGAACAAATATTGAAAAACTGATATTGAAAAACCGATATTGAAAAACAAATATTGAAAAACCGATATTGAAAAACCGATATTGAATCCGATATTAGAACCGATATTCAAAAACCGATATTGACAAACAATTATTGAAAAACTGATATCGAAAAACTGATATTGAAAAACCGATATTGAAATACCGATATTGAAACCGATATTAGAACCGATATTGAAAAACCTATATCGAAAAA
>NW_027486253.1:0-24778 GCF_050908995.1 Andrena cerasifolii
CTTTGTAACAGGAGATCATGCCGTTGAAAGAGATGGCACAAAGTAACGTCTCCGGAGAGCAAATCAAAGAGCGAGGAGTGGCGCATATGTTTCGAGACAGTGACTGTTAAACGAAGAGACGCAGAATTTTCGAACGCCTCTTGAAAAGCCTCCGCCTCTTATTTCCAACTATAAGGCGATGCCTTTGAAGCTGAAATTTAGTATACCTCTTTCCACTTCATGTTCTCATGATATATTGGCCAATATCTGGCGAAAATTTTCAGAATGCACAAAATTGCGCTTTGTAACAGGAGAACATGCCGTCGAAAGGGATGGCACAAAGTAACGTCTCCGGAGAGCAAATCAAAGAGCGAGAAGTGGGGCAGAAGTTTCGAGACAGAGACTGTTTAACGAAGAGACGCAGAATTTTCGAACGCCTCTTGAAAGGAATGCGCCTCATATTAGCAACTTTAAAGCGATGCATTTGAAGCTGAAATTTAGTATACCTCTTTCCACTTCATGTTCTCATGATATATTGGCCAAAATCTGGCGAAAATTTTCAGAACGCACAAAATTGCGCTTTGTAACAGGAGAACATACCGTCGAAAGGGATGGCACAAAGTAACGTCTCCGGAGAGCAAATCAAAGAGCGAGAAGTGGCGCAGTTGTTTTGAGACAGTGACTGTTTAACGAAGACACGCAGAATTTTCGAACGCCTCTTGAAAGACCTGCGCCTCTTATTTGCAACTTTAAGGCGATCCCTTTGAAGCTGAAATTTAGTATACCTCTTTCCACTTCATGTTCTCCTGATATATTGGCCAAAATCTGGCGAAAATTTTCAGAATGCACAAAATTGTGCTTTGTAACAGGAGAACATGCCGTCGAAAGAGATGGCACAAAGTAACGTCTCTGGAGAGCAAATCAAAGAGCGAGAAGTGGCGCAGGTGTTTCGAGACAGTGATTGTTTAACAACGAGACGCAGAATTTTCGAACGCCTCTTGAAAGGCCTGCGCCTCTTATTTGCAACTTTAAGGCGATGCCTTTGAAGCTGAAATTTAGTATACCTCTTTCGACTTCATGTTCTCCTGATATATTGGCCAAAATCTGGCGAAAATTTTCGGAATGCACAAAATTGGGCTTTGTAACAGGAGAACATGCCGTCGAAAGAGATGGAACAAAGTAACGTCTCCGGAGAGCAAATCAAAGAGCGAGAAGTGGCGCAGATGTTTCGAGACAGTGACTGTTTAACGAAGACACGCAGAACTTTCGAACGCCTCTTGAAAGGCCTGCGCCTCTTATATGCAACTTTTGGCGATGCCTTTAAAGCAGAAATTTAGTATACCTCTTTCCACTTCATTTTCTCCTGATATATTGGCCAAAATCTGGCGAAAATTTCGAGAATACACAAAATTGGGCTTTGTAACAGGAGAACATGCCGTCGAAAGAGATGGCACAAAGTAACGTCTCCGGAGAGCAAATCAAAGAGCGAGAAGTGGCGCAGATGTTTCGAGACAGTGACTGTTTAACGAAGACACGCAAGAACTTTCGAACGCCTCTTGAAAGGCCTGCGCCTCTTATTTGCAACTTTTTGGCGATGCCTTTGAAGCTGAAATTTAGTATACCTCTTTCCACTTCATTTTCTCCTGATATATTGGCCAAAATCTGGCGAAAATTTCGAGAATACACAAAATTGAGCTTTGTAACTGGAGAACATGCCGTCGAAAGAGATGGCACAATGTAACGTCTCCGGACAGCAAACGAAAGAGCGAGAAGTGGCGCAGGTGTTTCGATACAGTGACTGTTTAACGAAGAGACGCAAAATTTTCGAACGCCTCTTGAAAGGCCTGCACCTCTTATTTGCAACTTTAAGGCGATGCCTTTGAAGCTGAAATTTAGTATACCTTTTCCACTTCATTTTCCCCTGATATATTGGCCAAAATCTGGCGAAAATTTTCAGAATGCACAAAATTGGGCTTTGTAATAGGAGAACATGCCGTCGAAAGAGATGGAACAAAGTAACGTCTCCGGAGAGCAAATCAAAGAGCGAGAAGTGGCGCAGATGTTTCGAGACAGTGACTATTTAACGAAGACACGCAGAATTTTCGAACGCCTCTTGAAAGGCCCGCGCCTCTTATTTGCAACTTTAAGGCGATGCCTTGAAAGCAGAAATTTATTATACCTCTTTCTACTTCATTTTCTCCAGATATATTGGCCAAAATCTGGCGAAAATTTCGAGAATACACAAAATTGAGCTTTGTAACAGGAGAACATGCCGTCGAAAGAGATGGAACAAAGTAACGTCTCCGGAGAGCAAATCAAAGAGCGAGAAGTGGCGCAGATATTTCCAGACAGTGACTGTGTAACGAAGAGACGCAGAATTTTCGTACGCCTCTTGAAATGCCTGCGCCTCTTATTTGCAACTTTAAGGCGATGCCTTTGAAGCTGAAATTTAGTATACCTCTTTCGACTTCATGTTCTCCTGATATATTGGCCAAAATCTGGCGAAAATTTTCGGAATGCACAAAATTGGGCTTTGTAACAGGAGAACATGCCGTCGAAAGAGATGGAACAAAGTAACGTCTCCGGAGAGCAAATCAAAGAGCGAGAAGTGGCGCAGATGTTTCGAGACAGTGACTGTTTAACGAAGACACGCAGAACTTTCGAACGCCTCTTGAAAGGCCTGCGCCTCTTATTTGCAACTTTTTGGCGATGCCTTTAAAGCAGAAATTTAGTATACCTCTTTCCACTTCATTTTCTCCTGATATATTGGCCAAAATCTGGCGAAAATTTCGAGAATACACAAAATTGAGCTTTGTAACAGGACAACATGCCGTTGAAAGAGATGGAACAAAGTAACGTCTCCGGAGAGCAAATCAAAGAGCGAGAAGTGGCGCAGATATTTCGAGACAGTGACTGTTTAACGAAGACACCCAGAATTTTCGAACGCCTCCTGAAAGACCTGCGCCTCTTATTTGCAACTTTAAGGCGATGCCTTTGAAGCTGAAATTTTGTATACCTCTTTCCACTTCATGTTCTCCTGATATATTGGCCAAAATCTGGCGAAAATTTTCAGAATGCACAAAATTGGGCTTTGTAACAGGAGAACATGCCGTCGAAAGAGATGGCACAAAGTAACGTCTCCGGAGAGCAAATCAAAGAGCGAGAAGTGGCGCAGATGTTTCGAGACAGTGACTGTTTAACGAAGACACGCAGAACTTTCGAACGCCTCTTGAAAGGCCTGCGCCTCTTATTTGCAACTTTTTGGCGATGCCTTTGAAGCTGAAATTTAGTATACCTCTTTCCACTTCATTTTCTCATGATATATTGGCCAATACCTGGCGAAAATTTTCAGAATGCACAAAATTGCGCTTTGTAACAGGAGAACATGCCGTCGAAAGGGATGGCACAAAGTAACGTCTCCGGAGAGCAAATCAAAGAGCGAGAAGTAGCGCAGATGTTTCGAGACAGTGACTGTCTAACGAAGAGACGCAGAATTTTCGAACACCTCTTGAAAGGCCTGCGCCTCTTATTGGCAACTTTAAGGCGATGCATTTGAACCTGAAATTTAGTATACCTCTTTCCACTTCATGTTCTCATGATATATTGGCCAAAATCTGGCGAATATTTTCAGAATGCACAAAATTGCGCTTTGTAACAGGAGATCATGCCGTTGAAAGAGATGGCACAAGTAACGTCTCCGGAGAGCAAATCGACGAGCGAGGAGTGGCGCAGATGTTTCGAGACAGTGACTGTTTAACGAAGAGACGCAGAATTTTCGAACACCTCTTGAAAGGCCTGCGCCTCTTATTGGCAACTTTAAGGTGATGCATTTGAAGCGGAAATTTATTATACCTCTTTCCACTTCATGTTCTCATGATATATTGGCCAAAATCTGGCGAAAATTTTCAGAACGCACAAAATTGCGCTTTGTAACAGGAGAACATGCGGTCGAAAGGGATGGCACAAAGTAACGTCTCCGGAGAGCAAATCGAAGAGCGAGGAGTGGCGCAGACGTTTCGAGACAGTGACTGTTTAACGAAGCGACGCAGAATTTTCGAACGCCTCTTGAAAGGACTCCGCCTCTTATTTCCAACTTTAAGGCGATGCCTTTGAAGCTGAAATTTAGTATACCTCTTTCCACTTCATGTTCTCATGATATATTGGCCAATATCTGGCGAAAATTTTCAGAATGCACAAAATTGCGCTTTGTAACAGGAGAACATGCCGTCGAAAGGGATGGCACAAAGTAACGTCTCCGGAGAGCAAATCAAAGAGCGAGAAGTGGGGCAGAAGTTTCGAGACAGAGACTGTTTAACGAAGAGACGCAGAATTTTCGAACGCCTCTTGAAAGGAATGCGCCTCATATTAGCAACTTTAAAGCGATGCATTTGAAGCTGAAATTTAGTATACCTCTTTCCACTTCATGTTCTCATGATATATTGGCCAAAATCTGGCGAAAATTTTCAGAACGCACAAAATTGCGCTTTGTAACAGGAGAACATGCGGTCGAAAGGGATGGCACAAAGTAACGTCTCCGGAGAGCAAATCGAAGAGCGAGGAGTGGCGCAGACATTTCGAGACAGTGACTGTTTAACGAAGCGACGCAGAATTTTCGAACGCCTCTTGAAAGGCCTCCGCCTCTTATTTCCAACTTTAAGGCGATGCCTTTGAAGCTGAAATTTAGTATACCTCTTTCCACTTCATGTTCTCATGATATATTGGCCAATATCTGGCGAAAATTTTCAGAATGCACAAAATTGCGCTTTGTAACAGGAGAACATGCCGTCGAAAGGGGTGGCACAAAGTAACGTCTCCGGAGAGCAAATCAAAGAGCGAGATGTGGCGCAGATGTTTCGAGACAGTGAGTGTTTAACGAAGAGACGCAGAATTTTCGAACACCTCTTGAAAGGCCTGCGCCTCTTATTGGCAACTTTAAGGCGATGCATTTGAACCTGAAATTTAGTATACCTCTTTCCACTTCATGTTCTCATGATATATTGGCCAAAATCTGGCGAATATTTTCAGAATGCACAAAATTGCGCTTTGTAACAGGAGATCATGCCGTTGAAAGAGATGGCACAAGTAACGTCTCCGGAGAGCAAATCGACGAGCGAGGAGTGGCGCAGATGTTTCGAGACAGTGACTGTTAAACGAAGAGACGCAGAATTTTCGAACGCCTCTTGAAAGGCCCCCGCCTCTTATTGGCAACTTTAAGGCGATGCATTTGAACCTGAAATTTAGTATACCTCTTTCCACTTCATGTTCTCATGATATATTGGCCAAAATCTGGCGAAAATTGTCAGAATGCACAACATTGGGCTTTGTAAGAGGAGAACATGCCGTCGAAAGAGATGGCACAAAGTAACGTCTCCGGAGAGCAAATCAAAGAGCGAGAAGTAGCGCAGATGTTTCGAGACAGTGAGTGTCTAACGAAGAGACGCAGAATTTTCGAACACCTCTTGAAAGGCCTGCGCCTCTTATTGGCAACTTTAAGGCGATGCATTTGAACCTGAAATTTAGTATACCTCTTTCCACTTCATGTTCTCATGATATATTGGCCAAAATCTGGCGAATATTTTCAGAATGCACAAAATTGCGCTTTGTAACAGGAGATCATGCCGTTGAAAGAGATGGCACAAGTAACGTCTCCGGAGAGCAAATCGACGAGCGAGGAGTGGCGCAGATGTTTCGAGACAGTGACTGTTTAACGAAGAGACGCAGAATTTTCGAACACCTCTTGAAAGGCCTGCGCCTCTTATTGGCAACTTTAAGGTGATGCATTTGAAGCGGAAATTTATTATACCTCTTTCCACTTCATGTTCTCATGATATATTGGCCAAAATCTGGCGAAAATTTTCAGAACGCACAAAATTGCGCTTTGTAACAGGAGAACATGCGGTCGAAGGGGATGGCACAAAGTAACGTCTCCGGAGAGCAAATCAGTGAGCGAAAAGTGGGGCAGAAGTTTCGAGACAGAGACTGTTTAACGAAGAGACGCAGAATTTTCGAACACCTCTTGAAAGGCCTGCGCCTCTTATTGGCAACTTTAAGGTGATGCATTTGAAGCGGAAATTTAGTATACCTCTTTCCACTTCATGTTCTCATGATATATTGGCCAAAATCTGGCGAAAGTTTTCAGAACGCACAAAATTGCGCTTTGTAACAGGAGAACATGCGGTCGAAAGGGATGGCACAAAGTAACGTCTCCGGAGAGCAAATCGAAGAGCGAGGAGTGGCGCAGATGTTTCGAGACAGTGACTGTTTAACGAAGCGACGCAGAATTTTCGAACGCCTCTTGAAAGGACTCCGCCTCTTATTTCCAACTTTAAGGCGATGCCTTTGAAGCTGAAATTTAGTATACCTCTTTCCACTTCATGTTCTCATGATATATTGGCCAATATCTGGCGAAAATTTTCAGAATGCACAAAATTGCGCTTTGTAACAGGAGAACATGCCGTCGAAAGGGATGGCACAAAGTAACGTCTCCGGAGAGCAAATCAAAGAGCGAGAAGTGGGGCAGAAGTTTCGAGACAGAGACTGTTTAACGAAGAGACGCAGAATTTTCGAACGCCTCTTGAAAGGAATGCGCCTCATATTAGCAACTTTAAAGCGATGCATTTGAAGCTGAAATTTAGTATACCTCTTTCCACTTCATGTTCTCATGATATATTGGCCAAAATCTGGCGAAAATTTTCAGAACGCACAAAATTGCGCTTTGTAACAGGAGAACATACCGTCGAAAGGGATGGCACAAAGTAACGTCTCCGGAGAGCAAATCAAAGAGCGAGAAGTGGCGCAGATGTTTTGAGACAGTGACTGTTTAACGAAGAGACGCAGAATTTTCGAACACCTCTTGAAAGGCCTGCGCCTCTTATTGGCAACTTTAAGGTGATGCATTTGAAGCGGAAATTTAGTATACCTCTTTCCACATCATGTTCTCATGATATATTGGCCAAAATCTGGCGAAAATTGTCAGAACGCACAAAATTGCGCTTTGTAACAGGAGAACATGCGGTCGAAAGGGATGGCACAAAGTAACATCTCCGGAGACCAAATCGAAGAGCGAGGAGTGGCGCAGATGTTTCGAGACAGTGACTGTTTAACGAAGAGACGCAGAATTTTCGAACGCCTCTTGAAAGGCCTCCGCCTCTTATTGGCAACTTTAAGGCGATGCATTTGAACCTGAAATTTAGTATACCTCTTTCCACTTCATGTTCTCATGATATATTGGCCAAAATCTGGCGAAAATTGTCAGAATGCACAACATTGGGCTTTGTAACAGGAGAACATGCCGTCGAAAGGGATGGCACAAAGTAACGTCTCCGGAGAGCAAATCAAAGAGCGAGATGTGGCGCAGATGTTTCGAGACAGTGACTGTTAAACGAAGAGACGCAGAATTTTCGATCGCCTCTTGAAAGGCCTCCGCCTCTTATTGGCAACTTTAAGGCGATGCCTTTGAAGCTGAAATTTAGTATACCTCATTCCACTACATGTTCTCCTGATATATTGGCCAAAACCTGCGAATATTTTCAGAATGCACAAAATTGCGCTTTGTAACAGGAGATCATGCCGTTGAAAGAGATGGCACAAAGTAACGTCTCCGGAAAGCAAATCAAAGAGCGAGTAGTGGCGCATATGTTTCGAGACAGTGACTGTTCAACGAAGAGACGCAGAATTTTCGATCGCCTCTTGAAAGGCCTCCGCCTCTTATTGGCAACTTTAAGGCGATGCATTTGAACCTGAAATTTAGTATACCTCTTTCCACTTCATGTTCTCATGATATATTGGCCAATATCTGGCGAAAATTTTCAGAATGCACAAAATTGCGCTTTGTAACAGGAGAACATGCCGTCGAAAGGGATGGCACAAAGTAACGTCTCCGGAGAGCAAATCAAAGAGCGAGAAGTGGCGCAGATGTTTTGAGACAGTGACTGTTTAACGAAGAGACGCAGAATTTTCGAACGCCTCTTGAAAGGCCTCCGCATCTTATTTCCAACTTTAAGGCGATGCCTTTGAAGCTGAAATTTAGTATACCTCATTCCACTTCATGTTCTCCTGATATATTGGCCAAAACCTGCGAATATTTTCAGAATGCACAAAATTGCGCTTTGTAACAGGAGATCATGCCGTTGAAAGAGATGGCACAAAGTAACGTCTCCGGAAAGCAAATCAAAGAGCGAGTAGTGGCGCATATGTTTCGAGACAGTGACTGTTAAACGAAGAGACGCAGAATTTTCGATCGCCTCTTGAAAGGCCTCCGCCTCTTATTGGCAACTTTAAGGCGATGCATTTGAACCTGAAATTTAGTATACCTCTTTCCACTTCATGTTCTCATGATATATTGGCCAATATCTGGCGAAAATTTTCAGAATGCACAAAATTGCGCTTTGTAACAGGAGAACATGCCGTCGAAAGGGATGGCACAAAGTAACGTCTCCGGAGAGCAAATCAAAGAGCGAGAAGTGGCGCAGATGTTTTGAGACAGTGACTGATTAACGAAGAGACGCAGAATTTTCGAACGCCTCTTGAAAGGAATGCGCCTCATATTAGCAACTTTAAAGCGATGCATTTGAAGCTGAAATTTAGTATACCTCTTTCCACTTCATGTTCTCATGATATATTGGCCAAAATCTGGCGAAAATTTTCAGAACGCACAAAATTGCGCTTTGTAACAGGAGAACATACCGTCGAAAGGGATGGCACAAAGTAACGTCTCCGGAGAGCAAATCAAAGAGCGAGAAGTGGCGCAGATGTTTTGAGACAGTGACTGTTTAACGAAGAGACGCAGAATTTTCGAACGCCTCTTGAAAGGCCTCCGCCTCTTATTTCCAACTTTAAGGCGATGCCTTTGAAGCTGAAATTTAGTATACCTCATTCCACTTCATGTTCTCCTGATATATTGGCCAAAACCTGCGAATATTTTCAGAATGCACAAAATTGCGCTTTGTAACAGGAGATCATGCCGTTGAAAGAGATGGCACAAAGTAACGTCTCCGGAAAGCAAATCAAAGAGCGAGTAGTGGCGCATATGTTTCGAGACAGTGACTGTTAAACGAAGAGACGCAGAATTTTCGATCGCCTCTTGAAAGGCCTCCGCCTCTTATTGGCAACTTTAAGGCGATGCATTTGAACCTGAAATTTAGTATACCTCTTTCCACTTCATGTTCTCATGATATATTGGCCAATATCTGGCGAAAATTTTCAGAATGCACAAAATTGCGCTTTGTAACAGGAGAACATGCCGTCGAAAGGGATGGCACAAAGTAACGTCTCCGGAGAGCAAATCAAAGAGCGAGATGTGGCGCAGATGTTTCGAGACAGTGAGTGTTTAACGAAGAGACGCAGAATTTTCGAACACCTCTTGAAAGGCCTGCGCCTCTTATTGGCAACTTTAAGGCGATGCATTTGAACCTGAAATTTAGTATACCCCTTTCCACTTCATGTTCTCATGATACATTGGCCAAAATCTGGCGAAAATTTTCAGAACGCACAAAATTGCGCTTTGTAACAGGAGAACATGCGGTCGAAAGGGATGGCACAATGTAACGTCTCCGGAGAACAAATCAGTGAGCGAGAAGTGGGGCAGAAGTTTCGAGACAGTGACTGTTTAACGAAGAGACGCAGAATTTTCGAACGCCTCTTGAAAGGAATGCGCCTCATATTAGCAACTTTAAAGCGATGCCTTTGAAGCTGAAATTTAGTGTACCCCTTTCCACTCCATGTTCTCCTCATACATTGGCCAAAATTTGGCCAAAATTTTCAGAATGCACAAAATTGGGCTTTGTAACAAGAGAACATGCCGTCCAAAGGGATGGCACAAAGTAACGTCTCCGGAGAGCAAATCAAAGAGCGAGAAGTGGCGCAGATGTTTCGAGACAGTGACTGTTTAACGAAGGGACGCAGAATTTTCGAACGCCTCTTGAAAGGCCTCCGCCTCTTATTAGCAACTTTACGGCGATGCCTTTGAAGCTGAAATTTAGTATACCTCATTCCACTTCATGTTCTCCTGATATATTGGCCAATATCTGGCGAAAATTTTCAGAATGCACAAAATTGCGCTTTGTAACAGGAGAACATGCCGTCGAAAGGGATGGCACAAAGTAACGTCTCCGGAGAGCAAATCAAAGAGCGAGATGTGGCGCAGATGTTTCGAGACAGTGAGTGTTTAACGAAGAGACGCAGAATTTTCGAACACCTCTTGAAAGGCCTGCGCCTCTTATTGGCAACTTTAAGGCGATGCATTTGAACCTGAAATTTAGTATACCCCTTTCCACTTCATGTTCTCATGATATATTGGCCAAAATCTGGCGAAAATTTTCAGAACGCACAAAATTGCGCTTTGTAACAGGAGAACATACCGTCGAAAGGGATGGCACAAAGTAACGTCTCCGGAGAGCAAATCAAAGAGCGAGAAGTGGCGCAGATGTTTTGAGACAGTGACTGTTTAACGAAGAGACGCAGAATTTTCGAACGCCTCTTGAAAGGAATGCGCCTCATATTAGCAACTTTAAAGCGATGCATTTGAAGCTGAAATTTAGTATACCTCTTTCCACTTCATGTTCTCATGATATACTGGCCAAAATCTGGCGAAAATTTTCAGAACGCACAAAATTGCGCTTTGTAACAGGAGAACATACCGTCGAAAGGGATGGCACAAAGTAACGTCTCCGGAGAGCAAATCAAAGAGCGAGAAGTGGCGCAGATGTTTTGAGACAGTGACTGTTTAACGAAGAGACGCAGAATTTTCGAACGCCTCTTGAAAGGCCTCCGCCTCTTATTTCCAACTTTAAGGCGATGCCTTTGAAGCTGAAATTTAGTATACCTCTTTCCACTTCATGTTCTCATGATATATTGGCCAAAATCTGGCGAAAGTTTTCAGAACGCACAAAATTGCGCTTTGTAACAGGAGAACATGCGGTCGAAAGGGATGGCACAAAGTAACGTCTCCGGAGAGCAAATCGAAGAGCGAGGAGTGGCGCAGATGTTTCGAGACAGTGACTGTTTAACGAAGCGGCGCAGAATTTTCGAACGCCTCTTGAAAGGACTCCGCCTCTTATTTCCAACTTTAAGGCGATGCCTTTGAAGCTGAAATTTAGTATACCTCTTTCCACTTCATGTTCTCATGATATATTGGCCAATATCTGGCGAAAATTTTCAGAATGCACAAAATTGCGCTTTGTAACAGGAGAACATGCCGTCGAAAGGGATGGCACAAAGTAACGTCTCCGGAGAGCAAATCAAAGAGCGAGAAGTGGGGCAGAAGTTTCGAGACAGAGACTGTTTAACGAAGAGACGCAGAATTTTCGAACGCCTCTTGAAAGGAATGCGCCTCATATTAGCAACTTTAAAGCGATGCATTTGAAGCTGAAATTTAGTATACCTCTTTCCACTTCATGTTCTCATGATATATTGGCCAAAATCTGGCGAAAATTTTCAGAACCCACAAAATTGCGCTTTGTAACAGGAGAACATACCGTCGAAAGGGATGGCACAAAGTAACGTCTCCGGAGAGCAAATCAAAGAGCGAGAAGTGGCGCAGATGTTTTGAGACAGTGACTGTTTAACGAAGAGACGCAGAATTTTCGAACACCTCTTGAAAGGCCTGCGCCTCTTATTGGCAACTTTAAGGTGATGCATTTGAAGCGGAAATTTAGTATACCTCTTTCCACATCATGTTCTCATGATATATTGGCCAAAATCTGGCGAAAATTGTCAGAACGCACAAAATTGCGCTTTGTAACAGGAGAACATGCGGTCGAAAGGGATGGCACAAAGTAACATCTCCGGAGACCAAATCGAAGAGCGAGGAGTGGCGCAGATGTTTCGAGACAGTGACTGTTTAACGAAGAGACGCAGAATTTTCGAACGCCTCTTGAAAGGCCTCCGCCTCTTATTGGCAACTTTAAGGCGATGCATTTGAACCTGAAATTTAGTATACCTCTTTCCACTTCATGTTCTCATGATATATTGGCCAAAATCTGGCGAAAATTGTCAGAATGCACAACATTGGGCTTTGTAACAGGAGAACATGCCGTCGAAAGGGATGGCACAAAGTAACGTCTCCGGAGAGCAAATCAAAGAGCGAGATGTGGCGCAGATGTTTCGAGACAGTGAGTGTTTAACGAAGAGACGCAGAATTTTCGAACACCTCTTGAAAGGCCTCCGCCTCTTATTTCCAACTTTAAGGCGATGCCTTTGAAGCTGAAATTTAGTATACCTCATTCCACTTCATGTTCTCCTGATATATTGGCCAAAACCTGCGAATATTTTCAGAATGCACAAAATTGCGCTTTGTAACAGGAGATCATGCCGTTGAAAGAGATGGCACAAAGTAACGTCTCCGGAGAGCAAATCAAAGAGCGAGGAGTGGCGCATATGTTTCGAGACAGTGACTGTTAAACGAAGAGACGCAGAATTTTCGAACGCCTCTTGAAAGGCCTCCGCCTCTTATTTCCAACTATAAGGCGATGCCTTTGAAGCTGAAATTTAGTATACCTCTTTCCACTTCATGTTCTCATGATATATTGGCCAATATCTGGCGAAAATTTTCAGAATGCACAAAATTGCGCTTTGTAACAGGAGAACATGCCGTCGAAAGGGATGGCACAAAGTAACGTCTCCGGAGAGCAAATCAAAGAGCGAGAAGTGGGGCAGAAGTTTCGAGACAGAGACTGTTTAACGAAGAGACGCAGAATTTTCGAACGCCTCTTGAAAGGAATGCGCCTCATATTAGCAACTTTAAAGCGATGCATTTGAAGCTGAAATTTAGTATACCTCTTTCCACTTCATGTTCTCATGATATATTGGCCAAAATCTGGCGAAAATTTTCAGAACGCACAAAATTGCGCTTTGTAACAGGAGAACATACCGTCGAAAGGGATGGCACAAAGTAACGTCTCCGGAGAGCAAATCAAAGAGCGAGAAGTGGCGCAGATGTTTTGAGACAGTGACTGTTTAACGAAGAGACGCAGAATTTTCGAACGCCTCTTGAAAGGCCTCCGCATCTTATTTCCAACTTTAAGGCGATGCCTTTGAAGCTGAAATTTAGTATACCTCATTCCACTTCATGTTCTCCTGATATATTGGCCAAAACCTGCGAATATTTTCAGAATGCACAAAATTGCGCTTTGTAACAGGAGATCATGCCGTTGAAAGAGATGGCACAAAGTAACGTCTCCGGAAAGCAAATCAAAGAGCGAGTAGTGGCGCATATGTTTCGAGACAGTGACTGTTAAACGAAGAGACGCAGAATTTTCGATCGCCTCTTGAAAGGCCTCCGCCTCTTATTGGCAACTTTAAGGCGATGCCTTTGAAGCTGAAATTTAGTATACCTCATTCCACTTCATGTTCTCCTGATATATTGGCCAAAACCTGCGAATATTTTCAGAATGCACAAAATTGCGCTTTGTAACAGGAGATCATGCCGTTGAAAGAGATGGCACAAAGTAACGTCTCCGGAAAGCAAATCAAAGAGCGAGTAGTGGCGCATATGTTTCGAGACAGTGACTGTTAAACGAAGAGACGCAGAATTTTCGATCGCCTCTTGAAAGGCCTCCGCCTCTTATTGGCAACTTTAAGGCGATGCATTTGAACCTGAAATTTAGTATACCTCTTTCCACTTCATGTTCTCATGATATATTGGCCAATATCTGGCGAAAATTTTCAGAATGCACAAAATTGCGCTTTGTAACAGGAGAACATGCCGTCGAAAGGGATGGCACAAAGTAACGTCTCCGGAGAGCAAATCAAAGAGCGAGAAGTGGCGCAGATGTTTTGAGACAGTGACTGTTTAACGAAGAGACGCAGAATTTTCGAACGCCTCTTGAAAGGCCTCCGCATCTTATTTCCAACTTTAAGGCGATGCCTTTGAAGCTGAAATTTAGTATACCTCATTCCACTTCATGTTCTCCTGATATATTGGCCAAAACCTGCGAATATTTTCAGAATGCACAAAATTGCGCTTTGTAACAGGAGATCATGCCGTTGAAAAAGATGGCACAAAGTAACGTCTCCGGAAAGCAAATCAAAGAGCGAGTAGTGGCGCATATGTTTCGAGACAGTGACTGTTAAACGAAGAGACGCAGAATTTTCGATCGCCTCTTGAAAGGCCTCCGCCTCTTATTGGCAACTTTAAGGCGATGCATTTGAACCTGAAATTTAGTATACCTCTTTCCACTTCATGTTCTCATGATATATTGGCCAATATCTGGCGAAAATTTTCAGAATGCACAAAATTGCGCTTTGTAACAGGAGAACATGCCGTCGAAAGGGATGGCACAAAGTAACGTCTCCGGAGAGCAAATCAAAGAGCGAGATGTGGCGCAGATGTTTCGAGACAGTGAGTGTTTAACGAAGAGACGCAGAATTTTCGAACACCTCTTGAAAGGCCTGCGCCTCTTATTGGCAACTTTAAGGCGATGCATTTGAACCTGAAATTTAGTATACCCCTTTCCACTTCATGTTCTCATGATATATTGGCCAAAATCTGGCGAAAATTTTCAGAACGCACAAAATTGCGCTTTGTAACAGGAGAACATACCGTCGAAAGGGATGGCACAAAGTAACGTCTCCGGAGAGCAAATCAAAGAGCGAGAAGTGGCGCAGATGTTTTGAGACAGTGACTGTTTAACGAAGAGACGCAGAATTTTCGAACGCCTCTTGAAAGGAATGCGCCTCATATTAGCAACTTTAAAGCGATGCATTTGAAGCTGAAATTTAGTATACCTCTTTCCACTTCATGTTCTCATGATATATTGGCCAAAATCTGGCGAAAATTTTCAGAACGCACAAAATTGCGCTTTGTAACAGGAGAACATACCGTCGAAAGGGATGGCACAAAGTAACGTCTCCGGAGAGCAAATCAAAGAGCGAGAAGTGGCGCAGATGTTTTGAGACAGTGACTGTTTAACGAAGAGACGCAGAATTTTCGAACGCCTCTTGAAAGGCCTCCGCCTCTTATTTCCAACTTTAAGGCGATGCCTTTGAAGCTGAAATTTAGTATACCTCATTCCACTTCATGTTCTCCTGATATATTGGCCAAAACCTGCGAATATTTTCAGAATGCACAAAATTGCGCTTTGTAACAGGAGATCATGCCGTTGAAAGAGATGGCACAAAGTAACGTCTCCGGAAAGCAAATCAAAGAGCGAGTAGTGGCGCATATGTTTCGAGACAGTGACTGTTAAACGAAGAGACGCAGAATTTTCGATCGCCTCTTGAAAGGCCTCCGCCTCTTATTGGCAACTTTAAGGCGATGCATTTGAACCTGAAATTTAGTATACCTCTTTCCACTTCATGTTCTCATGATATATTGGCCAATATCTGGCGAAAATTTTCAGAATGCACAAAATTGCGCTTTGTAACAGGAGAACATGCCGTCGAAAGGGATGGCACAAAGTAACGTCTCCGGAGAGCAAATCAAAGAGCGAGATGTGGCGCAGATGTTTCGAGACAGTGAGTGTTTAACGAAGAGACGCAGAATTTTCGAACACCTCTTGAAAGGCCTGCGCCTCTTATTGGCAACTTTAAGGCGATGCATTTGAACCTGAAATTTAGTATACCCCTTTCCACTTCATGTTCTCATGATACATTGGCCAAAATCTGGCGAAAATTTTCAGAACGCACAAAATTGCGCTTTGTAACAGGAGAACATGCGGTCGAAAGGGATGGCACAATGTAACGTCTCCGGAGAACAAATCAGTGAGCGAGAAGTGGGGCAGAAGTTTCGAGACAGTGACTGTTTAACGAAGAGACGCAGAATTTTCGAACGCCTCTTGAAAGGAATGCGCCTCATATTAGCAACTTTAAAGCGATGCCTTTGAAGCTGAAATTTAGTGTACCCCTTTCCACTCCATGTTCTCCTCATACATTGGCCAAAATTTGGCCAAAATTTTCAGAATGCACAAAATTGGGCTTTGTAACAAGAGAACATGCCGTCCAAAGGGATGGCACAAAGTAACGTCTCCGGAGAGCAAATCAAAGAGCGAGAAGTGGCGCAGATGTTTCGAGACAGTGACTGTTTAACGAAGGGACGCAGAATTTTCGAACGCCTCTTGAAAGGCCTCCGCCTCTTATTAGCAACTTTACGGCGATGCCTTTGAAGCTGAAATTTAGTATACCTCATTCCACTTCATGTTCTCCTGATATATTGGCCAATATCTGGCGAAAATTTTCAGAATGCACAAAATTGCGCTTTGTAACAGGAGAACATGCCGTCGAAAGGGATGGCACAAAGTAACGTCTCCGGAGAGCAAATCAAAGAGCGAGATGTGGCGCAGATGTTTCGAGACAGTGAGTGTTTAACGAAGAGACGCAGAATTTTCGAACACCTCTTGAAAGGCCTGCGCCTCTTATTGGCAACTTTAAGGCGATGCATTTGAACCTGAAATTTAGTATACCCCTTTCCACTTCATGTTCTCATGATATATTGGCCAAAATCTGGCGAAAATTTTCAGAACGCACAAAATTGCGCTTTGTAACAGGAGAACATACCGTCGAAAGGGATGGCACAAAGTAACGTCTCCGGAGAGCAAATCAAAGAGCGAGAAGTGGCGCAGATGTTTTGAGACAGTGACTGTTTAACGAAGAGACGCAGAATTTTCGAACGCCTCTTGAAAGGAATGCGCCTCATATTAGCAACTTTAATGCGATGCATTTGAAGCTGAAATTTAGTATACCTCTTTCCACTTCATGTTCTCATGATATACTGGCCAAAATCTGGCGAAAATTTTCAGAACGCACAAAATTGCGCTTTGTAACAGGAGAACATACCGTCGAAAGGGATGGCACAAAGTAACGTCTCCGGAGAGCAAATCAAAGAGCGAGAAGTGGCGCAGATGTTTTGAGACAGTGACTGTTTAACGAAGAGACGCAGAATTTTCGAACGCATCTTGAAAGGCCTCCGCCTCTTATTTCCAACTTTAAGGCGATGCCTTTGAAGCTGAAATTTAGTATACCTCATTCCACTTCATGTTCTCCTGATATATTGGCCAAAACCTGCGAATATTTTCAGAATGCACAAAATTGCGCTTTGTAACAGGAGATCATGCCGTTGAAAGAGATGGCACAAAGTAACGTCTCCGGAAAGCAAATCAAAGAGCGAGTAGTGGCGCATATGTTTCGAGACAGTGACTGTTAAACGAAGAGACGCAGAATTTTCGAACGCCTCTTGAAAGGCCTCCGCCTCTTATTTCCAACTTTAAGGCGATGCCTTTGAAGCTGAAATTTAGTATACCTCATTCCACTTCATGTTCTCCTGATATATTGGCCAAAGCCTGCGAATATTTTCAGAATGCACAAAATTGCGCTTTGTAACAGGAGATCATGCCGTTGAAAGAGATGGCACAAAGTAACGTCTCCGGAGAGCAAATCAAAGAACGAGGTGTGGCGCAGATGTTTCGAGACAATGACCGTTTAACGAAGAGACGCAGAATTTTCGAACGCCTCTTGAAAGGCCTCCGCCTCTTATTTCCAACTTTAAGGTGATGCATTTGAAGCGGAATTTTAGTATACCTCTTTCCACTTCATGTTCTCATGATATATTGGCCAAAATCTGGCGAAAATTTTCAGAACGCACAACATTGCGCTTTGTAACAGGAGAACATGCCGTCGAAAGGGATGGCACAAAGTAACGTCTCCGGAGAGCAAATCAATGAGCGAGAAGTGGCGCAGATGTTTAGAGACAGTGACTGTTTAACGGAGAGACGCAGAATTATGGAACGCCTCTTGAAAGGCCTGCGCCTCGTATTGGCAACTTTAAGCCGATGCCTTTGAAGCTGAAATTTAGTGTACCTCTTTCCACTGCATGTTCTCCTGATACATTGGCCAAAATTTGGCGAAAATTTTCAGAATGCCCAAAATTGGGCTTTGTAACAGGAGAACATGCCGTCGAAAGAGATGGCACAAAGTAACGTCTCCGGAGAGCAAATCAAAGAGCGAGGAGTGGCGCATATGTTTCGAGACAGTGACTGTTAAACGCAGAGACGCAGAATTTTCGAACGCCACTTGAAAGGCCTGCGCCTCTTATTGGCAACTTTAAGGCGATGCATTTGAACCTGAAATTTAGTATACCTCTTTCCACTCCATGTTCTCATGATATATTGGCCAAAATCTGGCGAATATTTTCAGAATGCACAAAATTGCGCTTTGTAACAGGAGATCATGCCGTTGAAAGAGATGGCACAAGTAACGTCTCCGGAGAGCAAATCGACGAGCGAGGAGTGGCGCAGATGTTTCGAGACAGTGACTGTTTAACGAAGAGACGCAGAATTTTCGAACACCTCTTGAAAGGCCTGCGCCTCTTATTGGCAACTTTAAGGTGATGCATTTGAAGCGGAAATTTATTATACCTCTTTCCACTTCATGTTCTCATGATACATTGGCCAAAATCTGGCGAAAATTTTCAGAACGCACAACATTGGGCTTTGTAAGAGGAGAACATGCCGTCGAAAGAGATGGCACAAAGTAACGTCTCCGGAGAGCAAGTCAAAGAGCGAGAAGTAGCGCAGATGTTTCGAGACAGTGACTGCCTAACGAAGAGACGCAGAATTTTCGAACACCTCTTGAAAGGCCTGCGCCTCTTTTTGGCAACTTTAAGGCGATGCATTTGAACCTGAAATTTAGTATACCTCTTTCCACTTCTTGTTCTCATGATACATTGGCCAAAATCTGGCGAAAATTTTCAGAACGCACAAAATTGCGCTTTGTAACAGGAGAACATGCGGTCGAAAGGGATGGCACAATGTAACGTCTCCGGAGAGCAAATCAGTGAGCGAGAAGTGGGGCAGAAGTTTCGAGACAGTGACTATTTAACGAAGAGACGCAGAATTTTCGAACGCCTCTTGAAAGGAATGCGCCTCATATTAGCAACTTTAAAGCGATGCCTTTGAAGCTGAAATTTAGTGTACCTCTTTCCACTCCATGTTCTCCTCATACATTGGCCAAAATTTGGCCAAAATTTTCAGAATGCACAAAATTGGGCTTTGTAACAAGAGAACATGCCGTCGAAAGGGATGGCACAAAGTAACGTCTCCGGAGAGCAAATCAAAGAGCGAGAAGTGGCGCAGATGTTTCGAGACAGTGACTGTTTAACGAAGAGACGCAGAATTTTCGAACGCCTCTTGAAAGGCCTCCGCCTCTTATTAGCAACTTTACGGCGATGCCTTTGAAGCTGAAATTTAGTATACCTCATTCCACTTCATGTTCTCCTGATATATTGGCCAAAACCTGCGAATATTTTCAGAATGCACAAAATTGCGCTTTGTAACAGGAGATCATGCCGTTGAAAGAGATGGCACAAAGTAACGTCTCCGGAGAGCAAATCGAAGAGCGAGGAGTGGCGCAGATGTTTCGAGACAGTGACCGTTTAACGAAGAGACGCAGAATTTTCGAACGCCTCTTGAAAGGCCTCCGCCTCTTATTTCCAACTTTAAGGTGATGCATTTGAAGCGGAATTTTAGTATACCTCTTTCCACTTCATGTTCTCATGATATATTGGCCAAAATCTGGCGAAAATTTTCAGAACGCACAACATTCCGCTTTGTAACAGGAGAACATGCCGTCGAAAGGGATGGCACAAGGTAACGTCTCCGGAGAGCAAATCAAAGAGCGAGAAGTGGCGCAGATGTTTAGAGACAGTGACTGTTTAACGAAGTGACGCAGAATTTTGGAACGCCTCTTGAAAGGCCTGCGCCTCGTATTGGCAACTTTAAGGCGATGCATTTGAACCTGAAATTTAGTATACCTCTTTCCACTTCATGTTCTCATGATATATTGGCCAAAATCTGGCGAAAATTGTCAGAATGCACAACATTGGGCTTTGTAAGAGGAGAACATGCCGTCGAAAGAGATGGCACAAAGTAACGTCTCCCAGGAGCAAATCAAAGAGCGAGAAGTTGCGCAGATGTTTCGAGACTGCGACTGGTTAACGAAGAGACGCAGAATTTTCGAACGCCTCTTGAAAGGCCTGCGCCTCTTATTAGCAACTTGACGGCGATGCATTTGAAGCTGAAATTTAGTATACCTCATTCCACTTCATGTTCTCCTGATATATTGGCCAAAACCTGCGAATATTTTCAGGATGCACAAAATTGCGCTTTGTAACAGGAGATTATGCCGTTGAAAGAGATGGCACAAAGTAACGTCTCCGGAGAGCAAATCAAAGAGCGAGGAGTGGCGCATATGTTTCGAGACAGTGACTGTTAAACGAAGAGACGCAGAATTTTCGAACGCCTCTTGAAAGGCCTCCGCCTCTTATTGGCAACTTTAAGGCGATGCATTTGAACCTGAAATTTAGTATACCTCTTTCCACTTCATGTTCTCATGATATATTGGCCAAAATCTGGCGAAAATAGTCAGAATGCACAACATTGGGCTTTGTAAGAGGAGAACATGCCGTCGAAAGAGATGTCACAAAGTAACGTCTCCGGAGACCAAATCAAACAGCGAGAAGTAGCGCAGATGTTTCGAGACAGTGACTGTCTAACGAAGAGACGCAGAATTTTCGAACACCTCTTGAAAGGCCTGCGCCTCTTATTGGCAACTTTAAGGCGATGTATTTGAACCTGAAATTTAGTATACCTCTTTCCACTTCATGTTCTCATGATATATTGGCCAAAATCTGGCGAATATTTTCAGAATGCACAAAATTGCGCTTTGTAACAGGAGATCATGCCGTTGAAAGAGATGGCACAAGTAACGTCTCCGGAGAGCAAATCGACGAGCGAGGAGTGGCGCAGATGTTTCGAGACAGTGACTGTTTAACGAAGAGACGCAGAATTTTCGAACACCTCTTGAAAGGCCTGCGCCTCTTGTTGGCAACTTTAAGGTGATGCATTTGAAGCGGAAATTTATTATACCTCTTTCCACTTCATGTTCTCATGATATATTGGCCAAAATCTGGCGAAAATTTTCAGAACGCACAAAATTGCGCTTTGTAATAGGAGATCATGCCGTCGAAAGAGATGGCACAAAATAACGTCTCCGGAGAGCAAATCAAAGAGCGAGAAGTAGCGCAGATGTTTCGAGACAGTGACTGTCTAACGAAGAGACGCAGAATTTTCGAACACCTCTTGAAAGGAATGCGCCTCATATTAGCAACTTTAAAGCGATGCCTTTGAAGCTGAAGTTTAGTGTACCTCTTTCCACTCCATGTTCTCCTCATACATTGGCCAAAATTTGGCCAAAATTTTCAGAATGCACAAAATTGGGCTTTGTAACAAGAGAACATGCCGTCGAAAGGGATGGCACAAAGTAACGTCTCCGGAGAGCAAATCAAAGAGCGAGAAGTGGCGCAGATGTTTCGAGACAGTGACTGTTTAACGAAGGGACGCAGAATTTTCGAACGCCTCTTGAAAGGCCTCCGCCTCTTATTAGCAACTTTACGGCGATGCCTTTGAAGCTGAAATTTAGTATACCTCATTCCACTTCATGTTCTCCTGATATATTGGCCAAAACCTGCGAATATTTTCAGATTGCACAAAATTGCGCTTTGTAACAGGAGATCATGCCGTCGAAAGAGATGGCACAAGGTAACGTCTCCGGAGAGCAAATCAAAGAGCGAGAAGTGGCGCAGATGTTTAGAGACAGTGACTGTTTAACGAAGAGACGCAGAATTTTGGAACGCCTCTTGAAAGGCCTGCGCCTCGTATTGGCAACTTTAAGGCGATGCCTTTGAAGCTGAAATTTAGTGTACCTCTTTCCACTGCATGTTCTCCTGATACATTGGCCAAAATTTGGCGAAAATTTTCAGAATGCCCAAAATTGGGCTTTGTAACAGGAGAACATGCCGTCGAAAGAGATGGCCCAAAGTAACGTCTCCCAGGAGCAAATCAAAGAGCGAGAAGTTGCGCAGATGTTTCGAGACTGCGACTGGTTAACGAAGAGACGCAGAATTTTCGAACACATTCTGAAAGGCCTGCGCCTCTTATTGGCAACTTTAAGGTGATGCATTTGAAGCGGAAATATAGTATACCTCTTTCCACTTCATGTTCTCATGATATATTGGCCAAAATCTGGCGAAAATTTTCAGAACGCACAACATTGCGCTTTGTAACAGGAGAACATTCGGTCGAAAGCGATGGAACAAAGTAACGCCTCCGGAGAGCAAATCAGTGAGCGAGAAGTGGGGCAGAAGTTTCGAGACAGTGACTGTTTAACGAAGAGACGCAGAATTTTCGAACGCCTCTTGAAAGGCCTGCGCCTCTTATTAGCAACTTTACGGCGATGCATTTGAAGCTGAAATTTAGTATACCTCATTCCACTTCATGTTCTCCTGATATATTGGCCAAAACCTGCGAATATTTTCAGAATGCACAAAATTGCGCTTTGTAACAGGAGATCATGCCGTTGAAAGAGATGGCACAAAGTAACGTCTCCGGAGAGCAAATCAAAGAGCGAGGAGTGGCGCATATGTTTCGAGACAGTGACTGTCTAACGAAGAGACGCAGAATTTTCGAACACCTCTTGAAAGGCCTGCGCCTCTTATTGGCAACTTTAAGGCGATGCATTTGAACCTGAAATTTAGTATACCTCTTTCCACTTCATGTTCTCGTGATACATTGGCCAAAATCTGGCGAAAATTTTCAGAACGCACAAAATTGCGCTTTGTAACAAGAGAACATGCCGTCGAAAGGGATGGCACAAAGTAACGTCTCCGGAGAGCAAATCAAAGAGCGAGAAGTGGCGCAGATGTTTCGAGACAGTTACTGTTTAACGAAGGGACGCAGAATTTTCGAACGCCTCTTGAATGGCCTCCGCCTCTTATTAGCAACTTTACGGCGATGCATTTGAAGCTGAAATTTAGTATACCTCTTTCCACTTCATGTTCTCATGATATATTGGGCAAAATCTGGCGAAAATTTTCAGAACGCACAAAATTGCGCTTTGTAACAGGAGAACATGCCGTCGAAAGGGATGGCACAAAGTAACGTCTCCGGAGAGCAAATCAAAGAGCGAGAAGTGGCGCAGATGTTTTGAGACAGTGAGTGTTTAACGAAGAGACGCAGAATTTTCGAACACCTCTTGAAAGGCCTGCGCCTCTTATTGGCAACTTTAAGGTGATGCATTTGAAGCGGAAATATAGTATACCTCTTTCCACTTCATGTTCTCATGATATATTGGTCAAAATCTGGCGAAAATTTTCAGAACGCACAACATTGCGCTTTGTAACAGGAGAACATGCGGTCGAAAGGGATGGCACAAAGTAACGTCTCCGGAGAGCAAATCAAAGAGCGAGAAGTGGCGCAGATGTTTTGAGACAGTGAGTGTTTAACGAAGAGACGCAGAATTTTCGAACACCTCTTGAATGGCCTGCGCCTCTTATTGGCAACTTTAAGGTGATGCATTTGAAGCGGAAATATAGTATACCTCTTTCCATTTCATGTTCTCATGATATATTGGCCAAAATCTGGCGAAAATTTTCAGAACGCACAACATTGCGCTTTGTAACAGGAGAACATGCGGTCGAAAGGGATGGAACAAAGTAACGCCTCCGGAGAGCAAATCAGTGAGCGAGAAGTGGGACAGAAGTTTCGAGACAGTGACTGTTTAACGAAGAGACGCAGAATTTTCGAACGCCTCTTGAAAGGAATGCGCCTCATATTAGCAACTTTAAAGCGATGCCTTTGAAGCTGAAATTTAGTGTACCTCTTTCCACTTCATGTTCTCCTGATACATTGGCCAAAATTTGGCGAAAATTTTCAGAATGCACAAAATTGGGCTTTGTAATAGGAGATCATGCCGTCGAAAGAGATGGCACAAGGTAACGTCTCCGGAGAGCAAATCAAAGAGCGAGAAGTGGCGCAGATGTTTAGAGATAGTGACTGCTTAACGAAGAGACGCAGAATTTTGGAACGCCTCTTGAGTAGTATGACAAGGGGGATTCTAATTCAAATTTGAGTTTCAAGGTCATGATCATGACCTTGAAACTCAAATTTGAAAATTTTTTTTTTGTCGGCGGGCTGGCAGCGGATGACATCATAGAGATGGCGGAGTGGTGGGGGGTATCATCGAGGAGGAGGAGGAGGAACCGCGGGTGAAGGTGCGATACACTGGAGCGTGGTACAGACTGTCGGTAAGGAAGGTGCTACTCTGGAGCGTGGTACAGACTGTCGGTAAGGAAGGAAATATTAATTTTATGATATTAATATAAATGAAAAAACTTCTCGGGGCGACGGGGCTCGAACCCAAGATCTCCGCGGTACGAGTCAGCCGCCTAACCAACTCCCCCAAACGCCGTCTCAGACATTAGTCTTTTCCGAATGGTACATATAGCGAAACCAACGGAGCGTCACATATGTGACACACACACACACACACGCACACACACACACACCATGAGCCGTTGCCAAACGTCGGCGTATAATAATAATTTATTTTTATGAGAAATTTTATCAGAAATTGTTTCGGACGATGTCGGGAAAGATCGGCGTTTTTCGACACCGCGTCTTCGTGGGAAAGAGACGGAGCATTACTTTAAAGTTAAAATTCTAGGAGGGAAAGAGACACCACTACATAGGGGATAGAATCGCATGCATTCTAAAGCTATCTGTATTTCAAAGCGTTCCGATTTAACGTCGCTGCGTATCGCACGATCTCGCGTAATTCGACTCCTCTGGAACGGCCATGCAGGGTGATGTCACTTGGCGGCGCGAAGAACGAAATAGAATTATGCTGCGTCAGCAGAAATCTTTTTTTCCAACGCAGAGAAATAATAATTATTGAAACGGCGAATCTTAAAAATTAGGCCGTGGGAGGAGGAACACGGGTAAATAAAATTGAGAAATAATATATGTTTAACAAA
>NW_027486254.1:0-24746 GCF_050908995.1 Andrena cerasifolii
AAGAGGTATACTAAATTTCAGCTTCAAAGGCATCGCCTTAAAGTTGCAAATAAGAGGCGGAGGCCTTTCAAGAGGCGTTCGAAACTACTGCGTCTCTTCGTTAAACAGTCACTGTCTCGAAATATCTGTGACACTCCTCGCTCTTTGATTTGCTCTCCGGAGACGTTACTTTGTGCCATCTTTTTCGACGGCATGTTCTACTGTTACAAAGTGCAATTTTGAGCATTCTGAAAATTTTCGCCAAATTTTGGCCAATATATCAGGAGAACATGAAGTGGAAAGAGGTATATAAAATTTCAGCTTCAAAGGCATCGCCTTAAAGTTGCAAATAAGAGGCGGAGGCCTTTCAAGAGGCGTTCGAAAATTCTGCGTCTCTTCGTTAAGCAGTCACTGTCTCGAAACATCTGCGCCACTACTCGCTCATTGATTTGCTCTCCGGAGACGTTACCTTGTGCCATCTCTTTCGACGGCATGTTCTCCTGTTACAAAGCGTAATTTTGTGCATTCTGAAAATATTCACCAGATTTTGGCCAATACATCAGGAGAACATGAAGTGGAAAGTGGTATAATAAATTTCAGCTTCAAAGGCATCGCCTTAACGTTGCCAATACGAGGCGCAGGCCTTTCAAGAGGCGTTCGAAAATTCTGCGTCTCTTCCTTAAGCAGTCACTGTCTGGAAACATTTGCGCCACTTCTCGCTCTTTGATTTGCTCTCCGGCGACGTTACTTTGTGCCATCTCTTTCGACAGCATGTTTTCCTGTTACAAAGCCCAATTTTGTGCATTCTGACAATATTCACCAGATTTTGGCCAATACATCAGGAGAACATGAAGTGGAAGGTGGTATAATAAATTTCAGCATCAAAGGCATCGCCTTAACGTTGCCAATACGAGGCGCAGGCCTTTCAAGAGGCGTTCGAAAATTCTGCGTCTCTTCGTTAAGCAGTCACTGTCTGGAAACATCTGCGCCACTTCTCGCTCTTTGATTTGCTCTCCGGAGACGTTACTTTGTGCCATCTCTTTCGACAGCATGTTTTCCTGTTACAAAGCCCAATTTTGTGCATTCTGAAAATTTTCGCCAAATTTTGGCTAATATATCAGGAGAACATGAAGTGGAAAGAGGTATACTAAATTTCAGCTTCAAAGGCATCGCCTTAATGTTGCCAATACGAGGCGCAGGCCTTTCAAGAGGCGTTCGAAAATTCTGCGTCTCTTCGTTAAGCAGTCACTGTCTCGAAACATCTGCGCCACTTCCCGCTCATTGATTTGCTCTCCGAAGACGTTACTTTGTGCCATCTCTTTCGACGGCATGTTCTCCTGTTACAAAGCGCAATTTTGTGCGTTCTGAAAATATTCACCAGATTTTGGCCAATATATCATGAGAACATGAAGTGGAAAGAGGTATACTAAATTTCATCTTCAAAGGCATCGCCTTAAATTTGCCAATACGAGGCGGAGGCCTTTCAAGAGGCGTTCGAAAATTCTGCGTCTCTTCGTTAAGCAGTCACTGTCTCGAAACATCTGCGTCATTTCTCGCTCTTTGATTTGCTCTCCGGAGACGTTACTTTGTGCCATCTCTTTCGACGGCATGTTCTCCTGTTACAAAGCGCAATTTTGTGCATTCTGAAAATATTCGCCAAATTTTGGCCAATATATCAGGAGAACATGAAGTGGAAAGAGGTATACTAAATTTCAGCTTCAATGGCATCGCCTTAAAGTTGCAAATAAGTGGCGGAGGCCCTTCAAGAGGCGTTCGAAAATACTGCGTCTCTTCGTTAAACAGTCACTGTCTCGAAATATCTGTGACACTCCTCGCTCTTTGATTTGCTCTCCGGAGACGTTACTTTGTGCCATCTTTTTCGACGGCATGTTCTACTGTTACAAAGTGCAATTTTGAGCATTCTGAAAATTTTCGCCAAATTTTGGCCAATATATCAGGAGAACATGAAGTGGAAAGAGGTATACTAAATTTCAGCTTCAAAGGCATCGCCTTAAAGTTGCAAATAAGTGGCGGAGGCCTTTCAAGAGGCGTTCGAAAATACTGCGTCTCTTCGTTAAACAGTCACTGTCTCGAAATATCTGTGACACTCCTCGCTCTTTGATTTGCTCTCCGGAGACGTTACTTTGTGCCATCTTTTTCGACGGCATGTTCTACTGTTACAAAGCCCAATTTTGTGCATTCTGAAAATTTTCGCCAAGTTTTGGCCAATATATCAGGAGAACATGAAGTGGAAAGAGGTATACTAAATTTCAGCTTCAAGGGCATCGCCTTAAAGTTGTAAATAAGAGGCGGAGGCCTTTCAAGAGGCGTTCGAAAATACTGCGTCTCTTCGTTAAACAGTCACTGTCTCGAAATATCTGTGACACTCCTCGCTCTTTGATTTGCTCCCCGGAGACGTTACTTTGTGCCATCTTTTTCGACGGCATGTTCTACTGTTACAAAGTGCAATTTTGAGCATTCTGAAAATTTTCGCCAAATTTTGGCCAATATATCAGGAGAACATGAAGTGGAAAGAGGTATACTAAATTTCAGCTTCAAAGGCATCGCCTTAAAGTTGCAAATAAGAGGCGGAGGCCTTTCAAGACGCGTTCGAAAATTCTGCGTCTCTTCGTTAAGCAATCACTGTCTCGAAATATCTGCGCCACTTCTCGCTCATTGATTTGCTCTCCGAAGACATTACTTTGTGCCATCTCTTTCGACGGCATGTTCTCCTGTTACAAAGCGCAATTTTGTGCATTCTGAAAATATTCACCAGATTTTGGCCAATATATCATGAGAACATGAAGTGGAAAGAGGTATACTAAATTTTAGCTTCAAAGGCATCGCCTTAAAGTTGCCAATACGAGGCGGAGGCCTTTCAAGAGGCGTTCGAAAATTCTGCGTCTCTTCGTTAAGCAGTCACTGTCTCGAAACATCTGCGCCATTTCTCGCTCTTTGATTTGCTCTCTGGAGACGTTACGTTGTGCCATCTCTTTCGACGACATGTTCTCCTGTTACAAAGCGCAATTTTGTGCATTCTGAAAATATTCGCCAGATTTTGGTCAATATATCAGGAGAACATGAAGTGCAAAGAGGTACACTAAATTTCAACTTCAAAGGCATCGCCTTAATGTTGCAAATAAGAGGCGCAGGCATTTCAAGAGGCATTCGAAAATTCTGCGTCTCTTCGTTAAATAGTCACTGTCTCGAAACATCTGCGCCACTTCTCGCTCTTTGATTTGCTCTCCGGAGACATTACTTTGTGCCATCTCTTTCGACAGCATGTTCTCCTGTTACAAAGCCCAATTTTGTGCATTCTCGAAATTTTCGCCTGATTTTGGCCAATATATCAGGAGAACATGAAGTGGAATGAGGTATACTAAATTTCAGCATTAAAGGCATCGCCTTAAAGTTGCTAATAAGAGGCGCATTCCTTTCAAGAGGCGTTCGAAAATTCTGCGTCTCTTCGTTAAGGGGGGAGCCTGGTGTAACTAAATGAAAATCGAGGCATTTTTCGGGATTTTTTTTTAAAGAAAGTATTTGATAGATCTTTCTGAAACTTTCTGGATATTGTATTAACAGGTTAAGGTATATAACAAAAAAATTTTATTAAAAAAGAGCGGAAAATAACAAAGTTATGCCCAGCCCGTTGGCGACGCAATTATTGCACTGCGGGCAACGTAGCGTCTTTTGGTTTCATCTGAAACCAAAAATCGAACAATTTTCTTTTAGTTTATGAGTGTACGCACAGATTGAAGAAATTTGAAACTTAAAAGATGCAAAATGAACAAATGGCGGCCTCTTGAATAAAAAGTTCACTGTTTCCAACGAAATTTTGCCTTAAATGTCTAAAAAAAAAGTTATTTATTTAAACAATATCATTATACTAATAACTTAGTACTATGAAGAAAATGTTCACAAAGATCCGTGCACAAGGCCAAGCCGATTGGTTGAATATTTTTGGAGTAATATTGCCCGCAGCGTGTGAAACTGTCGTTTCGAGAAAAACGCATTTAAAGTTTTGTGGTAGCCTGGCGCTCCGTAGCAAAACCGGCTATATCCGCTTTAATTTTTCGAATTTCGTTTTGCGGCTTTGGGAACATATTGTCGTGATGTTCAACTATTGATTTATGCAAAAAAAAATCGATTTCTTCGATCCGCTACACCAGGCTCCCCCCTTAAGCAGTCAATGTCTCGAAACATCTGCGCCACTACTCGCTCATTGATTTGCTCTCCGGAGACGTTACCTTGTGCCATCTCTTTCGACGGCATGTTCTCCTGTTACAAAGCGAAATTTTGTGCATTCTGAAAATATTCACCAGATTTTGGCCAATACATCAGGAGAACATGAAGTGGAAAGTGGTATAATAAATTTCAGCTTCAAAGGCATCGCCTTAACGTTGCCAATACGAGGCGCAGGCCTTTCAAGAGGCGTTCGAAAATTCTGCGTCTCTTCGTTAAGCAGTCACTGTCTGGAAACATCTGCGCCACTTCTCGCTCTTTGATTTGCTCTCCGGAGACGTTACTTTGTGCCATCTCTTTCGACAGCATGTTTTCCTGTTACAAAGCCCAATTTTGTGCATTCTGAAAATTTTCGCCAAATTTTGGCTAATATATCAGGAGAACATGAAGTGGAAAGAGGTATACTAAATTTCAGCTTCAAAGGCATCGCCTTAACGTTGCCAATACGAGGCGCAGGCCTTTCAAGAGGCGTTCGAAAATTCTGCGTCTCTTCGTTAAGCAGTCACTGTCTGGAAACATCTGCGCCACTTCTCGCTCTTTGATTTGCTCTCCGGAGACGTTACTTTGTGCCATCTCTTTCGACAGCATGTTTTCCTGTTACAAAGCCCAATTTTGTGCATTCTGAAAATTTTCGCCAAATTTTGGCTAATATATCAGGAGAACATGAAGTGGAAAGAGGTATACTAAATTTCAGCTTCAAAGGCATCGCCTTAAAGTTGCCAATACGAGGCGGAGGCCTTTCAAGAGGCGTTCGAAAATTCTGCGTCTCTTCGTTAAGCAGTCACTGTCTCGAAACATCTGCACCATTTTTCGCTCTTTGATTTGCTCTCCGGAGACGTTACTTTGTGCCATCTCTTTCGACGACATGTTCTCCTGTTACAAAGCGCAATTTTGTGCATTCTGAAAATATTCGCCAGATTTTGGCCAATATATCAGGAGAACATGAAGTGCAAAGAGGTACACTAAATTTCAACTTCAAAGGAATCGCCTTAAAGTTGCAAATAAGAGGCGCAGGCATTTCAAGAGGCGTTCGAAAATTCTGCGTCTCTTCGTTAAATAGTCACTGTCTCGAAACATCTGTGACACTCCTCGCTCTTTGATTTGCTCTCCGGAGACGTTACTTTGTGCCATCTTTTTCGTCGGCATGTTCTACTGTTACAAAGTGCAATTTTGAGCATTCTGAAAATTTTAGCCAGATTTTGGCTAATATATCATGAGAACATGAAGTGGAAAGAGGTATACTAAATTTCAGCTTCAAAGGCATCGCCTTAAAGTTGGAAATAAGAGGCGCAGGCATTTCAAGAGGCGTTCGAAAATTCTGCGTCTCTTCGTTAAGCAGTCACTGTCTCGAAACATCTGCCCCACTTCTCGCTCTTTGATTTGCTCTCCGGAGACGTTACTTTGTGCCATCTCTTTCGACGGCATGTTCTCCTGTTACAAAGCGTAATTTTGTGCATTCTGAAAATTTTCGCCAGATTTTGGTCAATAAATCATGAGAACATGAAGTGGAAAGAGGTATACTAAATTTCAGCTTAAAGGCATCGCCTTAAAGTTGCAAATATGAAGCGCAAGCCTTTCAAGAGGCGTTCGAAAATACTGCGTCTCTTCGTTAAGCAGTCACTGTCTCGAAACATCTGCGCCACTTCTCGCTCTTTGATTTGCTCTCCGGAGACGTTACTATGTGCCATCTCTTTCGACGGCATGTTCTCCTGTTACAAAGTCCACTTTTGTGCATTCTCGAAATTTTCACCTGATTTTGGCCAATACATCAGCAGAACATGATGTGGAAAGAGGTATACTAAATTTCAGCTACAAAGGCATCGCCTTAATGTTGCCAATACGAGGCAGAGGCCTTTCAAGAGGCGTTCGAAAATTCTGCGCCTCTTCGTTAAGCTGTCACTGTCTCGAAACATCTGCGCCACTTCTCGCTCTTTGATTTGCTCTCCGGAGACGTTACTTTGTGCCATCACTTTCGACGGCATGTTCTCCTGTTACAAAGTCCACTTTTGTGCATTCTCGAAATTTTCACCTGATTTTGGCCAATATATCAAGAGAAGATGAAGTGGAAAGAGGTACACTAAATTTCAGCTTCAAAGGCATCGCCTTAAAGTTGCAAATAAGAGGCGCAGGCCATTCAAGAGGCGTTCGAATATACTGCGTCTCTTCGTTAAACAATCACTGTCTCGAAACATCTACGCCACTCCTCGCTCTTTGATTTGCTCCCCGGAGACGTTACTTTGTGCCATCTTTTTCGACGGCATGTTCTCATGTTACAAAGCGCAATTTTGTGCATTCTGAAAATATTCACCAGATTTTGGCCAATATATCATGAGAACATGAAGTCGAAAGAGGTATACTAAATTTCAGCTTCAAAGGCATCGCCTTAAAGTTGGAAATAAGCGGCGCAGGCCTTTCAAGAGGCGTTCGAAAATACTGCGTCTCTTCGTTAAACAATCACTGTCCCGAAATATCTGTGCCACTCCTGGCTCTTTGATTTGCTCTCCGGAGACGTTACTTTGTGCCATCTCTTTCGACGGCATGTTCTCCTGTTACAAAGCGTAATTTTGTGCATTCTGAAAATTTTAGCCAGATTTTGGCCAATATATCATGAGAACATGAAGTGGAAAGAGGTATACTAAATTTCAGCTTCAAAGGCATCGCCTTAAAGTTGCCAATACGAGGCGCAGGCCTTTCAAGAGGCGTTCGAAAATTCTCCGCCTCTTCGTTAAACATTCACTGCCTCGAAACATCTGCGCCACTTCTCGCTCTTTGATTTGCTCTCCGGAGACGTTACTTTGTGCCATCTCTTTCGACGGCATGTTCTCCTGTTACAAAGCGCAATGTTGTGCATTCTGAAAATATTCGCCAGATTTTGGCCAATATATCAGGAGAACATGAAGTGCAAAGAGGTACACTAAATTTCAGCTACAAAGGCATCGCCTTAAAGTTGCAAATAAGAGGCGCAGGCCATTCAAGAGGCGTTCGAAAATACTGCGTCTCTTCGTTAAACAATCACTGTCCCGAAATATCTGTGCCACTCCTCGCTCTTTGATTTGCTCTCCGGAGACGTTACTTTGTGCCATCACTTTCGGCGGCATGTTCTCCTGTTACAAAGTCCACTTTTGTGCATTCTCGAAATTTTCGCCTGATTTGGGCCAATATATCATAAGAACATGAAGTGGAAAGAGGTAAACTAAATTTCAGCTTCAAAGGCATCGCCTTAAAGTTGGAAATGAGAGGCGCAGGCATTTCAAGGGGCGTTCGAAAATCTGCGTCTCTTCGTTAAGCAGTCACTGTCTCGAAACATCTACGCCACTTCTCGCTCTTTGATTTGCTCTCCGGAGACGTTACTTTGTGCCATCTCTTTCGACGGCATGTTCTCCTGTTACATAGCGCAATTTTGTGCATTCTGAAAATATTCACCAGATTTTGGCCAATACATCAGGAGAACATGAAGTGGAAAGAGGTATACTAAATTTCAGCTTCAAAGGCATCGCCTTAAAGTTGCCAATACGAGGCGGAGGCCTTTCAAGAGGCGTTCGAAAATTCTGCGTCTCTTCGTTAAATTGTCACTGTCTCGAAACATCTGCGCCACTTCTCTCTCTTTGATTTGCTCTCCGGAGACGTTACTTTGTGCCATCTCTTTCGACGGCATGTTCTCCTGTTACAAAGCGTAATTTTGTGCATTCTGAAAATTTTCGCCAGATTTTGGGCAATATATCATGAGAACATGAAGTGGAAAGAGGTATACTAAATTTCAGCTTCAAAGGCATCGCCTTAAAGTTGCAAATAAGCGGCGCAGGCCTTTCAAGAGGCGTTCGAAAATTCTGCGTCTCTTCGTTAAACAATCACTGTCCCGAAATATCTGTGCCACTCCTCGCTCTTTGATTTGCTCTCCGGAGACGTTACTTTGTGCCATCACTTTCGACGGCATGTTCTCCTGTTACAAAGTCCACTTTTGTGCATTCCCGAAATTTTCGCCTGATTTTGGCCAATATATCATGAGAACATGAAGTCGAAAGAGGTATACTAAATTTCAGCTTCAAAGGCATCGCCTTAAAGTTGGAAATAAGCGGCGCAGGCCTTTCAAGAGGCGTTCGAAAATACTGCGTCTCTTCGTTAAACAATCACTGTACCGAAATATCTGTGCCACTCCTGGCTCTTTGATTTGCTCTCCGGAGACGTTACTTTGTGCCATCTCTTTCGACGGCATGTTCTCCTGTTACAAAACGTAATTTTGTGCATTCTGAAAATTTTAGCCAGATTTTGGCGAATATATCATGAGAACATGAAGTGGAAAGAGGTATACTAAATTTCAGCTTCAAAGGCATCGCCTTAAAGTTGCCAATACGAGGCGCAGTCCTTTCAAGAGGCGTTCGAAAATTCTCCGCCTCTTCGTTAAACATTCACTGCCTCGAAACATCTGCGCCACTTCTCGCTCTTTGATTTGCTCTCCGGAGACGTTACTTTGTGCCATCTCTTTCGACGGCATGTTCTCCTGTTACAAAGCGCAATGTTGTGCATTCTGAAAATATTCGCCAGATTTTGGCCAATATATCAGGAGAACATGAAGTGGAAAGAGGTACACTAAATTTCAGCTTCAAAGGCATCGCCTTAAAGTTGCAAATAAGAGGCGGAGGCCTTTCAAAAGGCGTTCGAAAATACTGCGTCTCTTCGTTAAACAGTCACTGTCTCGAAATATCTGTACCGCTCCTCGCTCTTTGATTTGCTCTCCGGAGACGTTACTTTGTGCCATCTCTTTCGACGGCATGTTCTACTGTTACAAAGTCCACTTTTGTGCATTCTCTAAATTTTCACCTGATTTTGGCCAATATATCAAGTGAACATGAAGTGGAAAGAGGTACACTAAATTTCAGATTCAAAGGCATCGCCTTAAAGTTGCTAATAAGAGGCGCAATCCTTTCAAGTGGCCTTCGAAAATTCTGCGTCTCTTCGTTAAACATTCACAGCCTCGAAACATCTGCGCCACTTCTCGCTCATTTATTTGCTCTCTGGAGACGATACTTTGTGCCATCCCTTTCGACGGCATGTTCTCCTGTTACAAAGCACAATTTTGTGCATTCTCGAAATTTTCGCCAGATTATGGCCAATATATCAGGAGAACATGAAGTGGAAAGAGGTACACTAAATTTCAGCTTCAAAGGCATCGCCTTAAAGTTGCAAATAAGAGGCGGAGGCCTTTCAAGAGGCGATCGAAAATTCTGCGTCTCTTCGTTAAACAATCACTGTCCCGAAATATCTGTGCCACTCCTCGCTCTTTGATTTGCTCTCCGGAGACGTTACTTTGTGCCATCAATTTCGACGGCATGTTCTCCAGTTACAAAGTCCACTTTTTTGCATTCTCGAAATTTTCGCCTGATTTTGGCCAATATATCGTGAGAACATGAAGTGGAAAGAGGTATACTAAATTTCAGCTTCAAAGGCATCGCCTTAAAGTTGCCAATACGAGGCGCAGGCCTTTCAAGAGGCGTTCGAAAATTCTCCGCCTCTTCATTAAACATTCACTGCCTCGAAACATCTGCGCCACTTCTCGCTCTTTGATTTGCTCTCCGGAGACGTTACTTTGTGCCATCTCTTTCGACGGCATGTTCTCCTGTTACAAAGCGCAATGTTGTGCATTCTGAAAATATTCGCCAGATTTTGGCCAATATATCAGGAGAACATGAAATGCAAAGAGGTACACTAAATTTCAGCTTCAAAGGCATCGCCTTAAAGTTGCAAATAAGAGGCGGAGGCCTTTCAAAAGGCGTTCGAAAATACTGCGTCTCTTCGTTAAACAGTCACTGTCTCGAAATATCTGTGCCGCTCCTCGCTCTTTGATTTGCTCTCCGGAGACGTTACTTTGTGCCATCTCTTTCGACGGCATGTTCTACTGTTACAAAGTGCAATTTTGTGCATTCTGAAAATATTCGCCAGATTATGGCCAATATATCAGGAAAACATGAAGTGGAAAGAGGTATACTAAATTTCAGTTTCAAAGGCATCGCCTTAAAGTTGGAAATAAGAGGCGCAGGCATTTCAAGAGGCGTTCGAAAATTCTGCGTCTCTTCGTTAAGCAGTCACTGTCTCGAAACATCTGCACCACTTCTCGCTCTTTGATTTGCTCTCCGGAGACGTTACTTTGTGCCATCTCTTTCGACGGCTTGTTCTCCTGTTACAAAGCGTAATTTTGTGCATTCTGAAAATTTTCGCCAGATATTGGTCAATAAATCATGAGAACATGAAGTGGAAAGAGGTATACTAAATTTCAGCTTAAAGGCATCGCCTTAAAGTTGCAAATAAGAGGCGCAAGCCTTTCAAGAGGCGTTCGAAACTACTGCGTCTCTTCGTTAAACAATCACTGTCCCGAAATATCTGTGCCACTCCTCGCTCTTTGATTTGCTCTCCGGAGACGTTACTTTGTGCCATCACTTTCGACGGCATGTTCTCCTGTTACAAAGTCCACTTTTGTGCATTCTCGAAATTTTCGCCTGATTTTGGCCAATATATCATGAGAACATGAAGTGAAAAGAGGTATACTAAATTTCAGCTTCAAAGGCATCGCCTTAAAGTTGGAAATAAGAGGCGCAGGCATTTCAAGAGGCGTTCGAAAATTCTGCGTCTCTTCGTTAAGCAGTCACTGTCTCGAAACATCTGCGCCACTTCTCGCTCTTTGATTTGCTCTCCGGAGACGTTACTATGTGCCATCTCTTTCGACGGCATGTTCTCCTGTTACAAAGTCCACTTTTGTGCATTCTCGAAATTTTCACCTGATTTTGGCCAATACATCAGCAGAACATGATGTGGAAAGAGGTATACTAAATTTCAGCTACAAAGGCATCGCCTTAAAGTTGCCAATACGAGGCAGAGGCCTTTCAAGAGGCGTTCGAAAATTCTGCGTCTCTTCGTTAAGCTGTCACTGTCTCGAAACATCTGCGCCACTTCTCGCTCTTTGATTTGCTCTCCGGAGACGTTACTTTGTGCCATCACTTTCGACGGCATGTTCTCCTGTTACAAAGTCCACTTTTGTGCATTCTCGAAATTTTCACCTGATTTTGGCCAATATATCAAGAGAAGATGAAGTGGAAAGAGGTACACTAAATTTCAGCTTCAAAGGCATCGCCTTAAAGTTGCAAATAAGAGGCGCAGGCCATTCAAGAGGCGTTCGAATATACTGCGTCTCTTCGTTAAACAATCACTGTTCCGAAATATCTGTGCCACTCCTCGCTCTTTGATTTGCTCTCCGGAGACGTTACTTTGTGCCATCACTTTCGGCGGCATGTTCTCCTGTTACAAAGTCCACTTTTGTGCATTCTCGAAATTTTCGCCTGATTTTGGCCAATATATCGTGAGAACATGAAGTGGAAAGAGGTAAACTAAATTTCAGCTTCAAAGGCATCGCCTTAAAGTTGGAAATGAGAGGCGCAGGCATTTCAAGAGGCGTTCGAAAATCTGCGTCTCTTCGTTAAACAGTCACTGTCTCGAAATATCTACGCCACTCCTCGCTCTTTGATTTGCTCCCCGGAGACGTTACTTTGTGCCATCTCTTTCGACGGCATGTTCTCCTGTTACAAAGCGTAATTTTGTGCATTCTGAAAATTTTAGCCAGATTTTGGCCAATATATCATGAGAACATGAAGTGGAAAGAGGTATACTAAATTTCAGCTTCAAAGGCATCGCCTTAAAGTTGCCAATACGAGGCGCAGGCCTTTCAAGAGGCGTTCGAAAATTCTCCGCCTCTTCGTTAAACATTCACTGCCTCGAAACATCTGCGCCACTTCTCGCTCTTTGATTTGCTCTCCGGAGACGTTACTTTGTGCCATCTCTTTCGACGGCATGTTCTCCTGTTACAAAGCGCAATGTTGTGCATTCTGAAAATATTCGCCAGATTTTGGCCAATATATCAGGAGAACATGAAGTGGAAAGAGGTATACTAAATTTCAGCTTCAAAGGCATCGCCTTAAAGTTGCCAATACGAGGCGGAGGCCTTTCAAGAGGCGTTCGAAAATTCTGCGTCTCTTCGTTAAACAATCACTGTCCCGAAATATCTGTGCCACTCCTCGCTCTTTGATTTGCTCTCCGGAGACGTTACTTTGTGCCATCACTTTCGACGGCATGTTCTCCTGTTACAAAGTCCACTTTTGTGCATTCTCGAAATTTTCGCCTGATTTTGGCCAATATATCATGAGAACATGAAGTCGAAAGAGGTATACTAAATTTCAGCTTCAAAGGCATCGCCTTAAAGTTGGAAATAAGCGGCGCAGGCCTTTCAAGAGGCGTTCGAAAATACTGCGTCTCTTCGTTAAACAATCACTGTCCCGAAATATCTGTGCCACTCCTGGCTCTTTGATTTGCTCTCCGGAGACGTTACTTTGTGCCATCTCTTTCGACGGCATGTTCTCCTGTTACAAAGCGTAATTTTGTGCATTCTGAAAATTTTCGCCAGATTTTGGGCAATATATCATGAGAACATGAAGTGGAAAGAGGTATACTAAATTTCAGCTTTAAAGGCATCGCCTTAAAGTTGGAAATAAGAGGCGCAGGCATTTCAAGAGGCGTTCGAAAATTCTGCGTCTCTTCGTTAAACAGTCACTGTCTCGAAACATCTGCGCCACTTCTCGCTCTTTGATTTGCTCTCTGGAGACGTTACTTTGTACCATCACTTTCGACGGCATGTTCTCCTGTTACAAAGTCCACTTTTGTGCATTCTGAAAATTTTCGCCAGATTTTGGGCAATATATCATGAGAACATGAAGTGGAAAGAGGTATAATAAATTTCAGCTTCAAAGGCATCGCCTTAAAGTTGCAAATAAGCGGCGCAGGCCTTTCAAGAGGCGTTCGAAAATTCTGCGTCTTTTCGTTAAACAATCACTGTCCCGAAATATCTGTGCCACTCCTCGCTCTTTGATTTGCTCTCCGGAGACGTTACTTTGTGCCATCACTTTCGACGGCATGTTCTCCTGTTACAAAGTCCACTTCTGTGCATTCTCGAAATTTTCGCCTGATTTTGGCCAATATATCATGAGAACATGAAGTCGAAAGAGGTATACTAAATTTCAGCTTCAAAGGCATCGCCTTAAAGTTGGAAATAAGCGGCGCAGGCCTTTCAAGAGGCGTTCGAAATACTGCGTCTCTTCGTTAAACAATCACTGTCCCGAAATATCTGTGCCACTCCTGGCTCTTTGATTTGCTCTCCGGAGACGTTACTTTGTGCCATCTCTTTCGACGGCATGTTCTCCTGTTACAAAGCGTTTATTTGTGCATTCTGAAATTTTAGCCAGATTTGGCCAATATATCATGAGAACATGAAGTGGAAAGAGGTATACTAAATTTCAGCTTCAAAGGCATCGCCTTAAAGTTGCCAATACGAGGCGCAGTCCTTTCAAGAGGCGTTCGAAAATTCTCCGCCTCTTCGTTAAACATTCACTGCCTCGAACATCTGCGCCACTTCTCGCTCTTTGATTTGCTCTCCGTCCGGAGACGTTACTTTGTGCCATCTCTTTCGACGGCATGTTCTCCTGTTACAAAGCGCAATGTTGTGCATTCTGAAAATATTCGCCAGATTTTGGCCAATATATCAGGAGAACATGAAGTGGAAATAGGTACACTAAATTTCAGCTTCAAAGGCATCGCCTTAAAGTTGCAAATAAGAGGCGGAGGCCTTTCAAAAGGCGTTCGAAAATACTGCGTCTCTTCGTTAAACAGTCACTGTCTCGAAATATCTGTACCGCTCCTCGCTCTTTGATTTGCTCTCCGGAGACGTTACTTTGTGCCATCTCTTTCGACGGCATGTTCTACTGTTACAAAGTCCACTTTTGTGCATTCTCTAAATTTTCACCTGATTTTGGCCAATATATCAAGAGAACATGAAGTGGAAAGAGGTACACTAAATTTCAGATTCAAAGGCATCGCCTTAAAGTTGCTAATAAAAGGCGCAATCCTTTCAAGTGGCCTTCGAAAATTCTGCGTCTCTTCGTTAAACATTCACAGCCTCGAAACATCTGCGCCACTTCGCGCTCATTTATTTGCTCTCTGGAGACGATACTTTGTGCCATCCCTTTCGACGGCATGTTCTCCTGTTACAAAGCACAATTTTGTGCATTCTCGAAATTTTCGCCAGATTATGGCCAATATATCAGGAGAACATGAAGTGGAAAGAGGTACACTAAATTTCAGCTTCAAAGGCATCGCCTTAAAGTTGCAAATAAGAGGCGGAGGCCTTTCAAGAGGCGATCGAAAATTCTGCGTCTCTTCGTTAAACAATCACTGTCCCGAAATATCTGTGCCACTCCTCGCTCTTTGATTTGCTCTCCGGAGACGTTACTTTGTGCCATCAATTTCGACGGCATGTTCTCCTGTTACAAAGTCCACTTTTTTGCATTCTCGAAATTTTCGCCTGATTTTGGCCAATATATCGTGAGAACATGAAGTGGAAAGAGGTATACTAAATTTCAGCTTCAAAGGCATCGCCTTAAAGTTGCCAATACGAGGCGCAGGCCTTTCAAGAGGCGTTCGAAAATTCTCCGCCTCTTCATTAAACATTCACTGCCTCGAAACATCTGCGCCACTTCTCGCTCTTTGATTTGCTCTCCGGAGACGTTACTTTGTGCCATCTCTTTCGACGGCATGTTCTCCTGTTACAAAGCGCAATGTTGTGCATTCTGAAAATATTCGCCAGATTTTGGCCAATATATCAGGAGAACATGAAGTGCAAAGAGGTATACTAAATTTCAGCTTTAAAGGCATCGCCTTAAAGTTGGAAATAAGAGGCGCAGGCATTTCAAGAGGCGTTCGAAAATTCTGCGTCTCTTCGTTAAACAGTCACTGTCTCGAAACATCTGCGCCACTTCTCGCTCTTTGATTTGCTCTCTGGAGACGTTACTTTGTACCATCACTTTCGACGGCATGTTCTCCTGTTACAAAGTCCACTTTTGTGCATTCTGAAAATTTTCGCCAGATTTTGGGCAATATATCATGAGAACATGAAGTGGAAAGAGGTATACTAAATTTCAGCTTCAAAGGCATCGCCTTAAAGTTGCAAATAAGCGGCGCAGGCCTTTCAAGAGGCGTTCGAAAATTCTGCGTCTCTTCGTTAAACAATCACTGTCCCGAAATATCTGTGCCACTCCTCGCTCTTTGATTTGCTCTCCGGAGACGTTACTTTGTGCCATCACTTTCGACGGCATGTTCTCCTGTTACAAAGTCCACTTTTGTGCATTCTCGAAATTTTCGCCTGATTTTGGCCAATATATCATGAGAACATGAAGTCGAAAGAGGTATACTAAATTTCAGCTTCAAAGGCATCGCCTTAAAGTTGGAAATAAGCGGCGCAGGCCTTTCAAGAGGCGTTCGAAAATACTGCGTCTCTTCGTTAAACAATCACTGTCCCGAAATATCTGTGCCACTCCTGGCTCTTTGATTTGCTCTCCGGAGACGTTACTTTGTGCCATCTCTTTCGACGGCATGTTCTCCTGTTACAAAGCGTAATTTTGTGCATTCTGAAAATTTTAGCCAGATTTTGGCCAATATATCATGAGAACATGAAGTGGAAAGAGGTATACTAAATTTCAGCTTCAAAGGCATCGCCTTAAAGTTGCCAATACGAGGCGCAGTCCTTTCAAGAGGCGTTCGAAAATTCTCCGCCTCTTCGTTAAACATTCACTGCCTCGAAACATCTGCGCCACTTCTCGCTCTTTGATTTGCTCTCCGGAGACGTTACTTTGTGCCATCTCTTTCGACGGCATGTTCTCCTGTTACAAAGCGCAATGTTGTGCATTCTGAAAATATTCGCCAGATTTTGGCCAATATATCAGGAGAACATGAAGTGGAAAGAGGTACACTAAATTTCAGCTTCAAAGGCATCGCCTTAAAGTTGCAAATAAGAGGCGGAGGCCTTTCAAAAGGCGTTCGAAAATACTGCGTCTCTTCGTTAAACAGTCACTGTCTCGAAATATCTGTACCGCTCCTCGCTCTTTGATTTGCTCTCCGGAGACGTTACTTTGTGCCATCTCTTTCGACGGCATGTTCTACTGTTACAAAGTCCACTTTTGTGCATTCTCTAAATTTTCACCTGATTTTGGCCAATATATCAAGAGAACATGAAGTGGAAAGAGGTATACTAAATTTCAGCTTCAAAGGCATCGCCTTAAAGTTGCTAATAAGAGGCGCAATCCTTTCAAGTGGCCTTCGAAAATTCTGCGTCTCTTCGTTAAACATTCACAGCCTGGAAACATCTGCGCCACTTCTCGCTCATTTATTTGCTCTCTGGAGACGATACTTTGTGCCATCCCTTTCGACGGCATGTTCTCCTGTTACAAAGCACAATTTTGTGCATTCTCGAAATTTTCGCCAGATTATGGCCAATATATCAGGAGAACATGAAGTGGAAAGAGGTACACTAAATTTCAGCTTCAAAGGCATCGCCTTAAAGTTGCAAATAAGAGGCGGAGGCCTTTCAAGAGGCGATCGAAAATTCTGCGTCTCTTCGTTAAACAATCACTGTCCCGAAATATCTGTGCCACTCCTCGCTCTTTGATTTGCTCTCCGGAGACGTTACTTTGTGCCATCAATTTCGACGGCATGTTCTCCTGTTACAAAGTCCACTTTTTTGCATTCTCGAAATTTTCGCCTGATTTTGGCCAATATATCGTGAGAACATGAAGTGGAAAGAGGTATACTAAATTTCAGCTTCAAAGGCATCGCCTTAAAGTTGCCAATACGAGGCGCAGGCCTTTCAAGAGGCGTTCGAAAATTCTCCGCCTCTTCATTAAACATTCACTGCCTCGAAACATCTGCGCCACTTCTCGCTCTTTGATTTGCTCTCCGGAGACGTTACTTTGTGCCATCTCTTTCGACGGCATGTTCTCCTGTTACAAAGCGCAATGTTGTGCATTCTGAAAATATTCGCCAGATTTTGGCCAATATATCAGGAGAACATGAAGTGCAAAGAGGTACACTAAATTTCAGCTTCAAAGGCATCGCCTTAAAGTTGCAAATAAGAGGCGGAGGCCTTTCAAAAGGCGTTCGAAAATACTGCGTCTCTTCGTTAAGCAGTCACTGTCTCGAAACATCTGCGCCACTTCTCGCTCTTTGATTTGCTCTCCGGAGACGTTACTTTGTGCCATCTCTTTCGACGGCATGTTCTCCTGTTACAAAGCGTAATTTTGTGCATTCTGAAAATTTTCGCCAGATTTTGGTCAATAAATCATGAGAACATGAAGTGGAAAGAGGTATACTAAATTTCAGCTTAAAGGCATCGCCTTAAAGTTGCAAATAAGAGGCGCAAGCCTTTCAAGAGGCGTTCGAAAATACTGCGTCTCTTCGTTAAACAATCACTGTCCCGAAATATCTGTGCCACTCCTCGCTCTTTGATTTGCTCTCCGGAGACGTTACTTTGTGCCATCACTTTCGACGGCATGTTCTCCTGTTACAAAGTCCACTTTTGTGCATTCTCGAAATTTTCGCCTGATTTTGGCCAATATATCATGAGAACATGAAGTGAAAAGAGGTATACTAAATTTCAGCTTCAAAGGCATCGCCTTAAAGTTGGAAATAAGAGGCGCAGGCATTTCAAGAGGCGTTCGAAAATTCTGCGTCTCTTCGTTAAGCAGTCACTGTCTCGAAACATCTGCGCCACTTCTCGCTCTTTGATTTGCTCTCCGGAGACGTTACTATGTGCCATCTCTTTCGACGGCATGTTCTCCTGTTACAAAGTCCACTTTTGTGCATTCTCGAAATTTTCACCTGATTTTGGCCAATACATCAGCAGAACATGATGTGGAAAGAGGTATACTAAATTTCAGCTACAAAGGCATCGCCTTAAAGTTGCCAATACGAGGCAGAGGCCTTTCAAGAGGCGTTCGAAAATTCTGCGTCTCTTCGTTAAGCTGTCACTGTCTCGAAACATCTGCGCCACTTCTCGCTCTTTGATTTGCTCTCCGGAGACGTTACTTTGTGCCATCACTTTCGACGGCATGTTCTCCTGTTACAAAGCGCAATTTTGTGCATTCTCTAAATTTTCACCTGATTTTGGCCAATATATCAAGAGAACATGAAGTGGAAAGAGGTACACTAAATTTCAGATTCAAAGGCATCGCCTTAAAGTTGCTAATAAGAGGCGCAATCCTTTCAAGTGGCCTTCGAAAATTCTGCGTCTCTTCGTTAAACATTCACAGCCTCGAAACATCTGCGCCACTTCTCGCTCATTTATTTGCTCTCTGGAGACGATACTTTGTGCCATCCCTTTCGACGGCATGTTCTCCTGTTACAAAGCACAATTTTGTGCATTCTCGAAATTTTCGCCAGATTATGGCCAATATATCAGGAGAACATGAAGTGGAAAGAGGTACACTAAATTTCAGCTTCAAAGGCATCGCCTTAAAGTTGCAAATAAGAGGCGGAGGCCTTTCAAGAGGCGATCGAAAATTCTGCGTCTCTTCGTTAAACAATCACTGTCCCGAAATATCTGTGCCACTCCTCGCTCTTTGATTTGCTCTCCGGAGACGTTACTTTGTGCCATCAATTTCGACGGCATGTTCTCCTGTTACAAAGTCCACTTTTTTGCATTCTCGAAATTTTCGCCTGATTTTGGCCAATATATCGTGAGAACATGAAGTGGAAAGAGGTATACTAAATTTCAGCTTCAAAGGCATCGCCTTAAAGTTGCCAATACGAGGCGCAGGCCTTTCAAGAGGCGTTCGAAAATTCTCCGCCTCTTCATTAAACATTCACTGCCTCGAAACATCTGCGCCACTTCTCGCTCTTTGATTTGCTCTCCGGAGACGTTACTTTGTGCCATCTCTTTCGACGGCATGTTCTCCTGTTACAAAGCGCAATGTTGTGCATTCTGAAAATATTCGCCAGATTTTGGCCAATATATCAGGAGAACATGAAGTGCAAAGAGGTACACTAAATTTCAGCTTCAAAGGCATCGCCTTAAAGTTGCAAATAAGAGGCGGAGGCCTTTCAAAAGGCGTTCGAAAATACTGCGTCTCTTCGTTAAACAGTCACTGTCTCGAAATATCTGTGCCGCTCCTCGCTCTTTGATTTGCTCTCCGGAGACGTTACTTTGTGCCATCTCTTTCGACGGCATGTTCTACTGTTACAAAGTGCAATTTTGTGCATTCTGAAAATATTCGCCAGATTATGGCCAATATATCAGGAAAACATGAAGTGGAAAGAGGTATACTAAATTTCAGCTTCAAAGGCATCGCCTTAAAGTTGGAAATAAGAGGCGCAGGCATTTCAAGAGGCGTTCGAAAATTCTGCGTCTCTTCGTTAAGCAGTCACTGTCTCGAAACATCTGCGCCACTTCTCGCTCTTTGATTTGCTCTCCGGAGACGTTACTTTGTGCCATCTCTTTCGACGGCATGTTCTCCTGTTACAAAGCGTAATTTTGTGCATTCTGAAAATTTTCGCCAGATTTTGGTCAATAAATCATGAGAACATGAAGTGGAAAGAGGTATACTAAATTTCAGCTTAAAGGCATCGCCTTAAAGTTGCAAATAAGAGGCGCAAGCCTTTCAAGAGGCGTTCGAAAATACTGCGTCTCTTCGTTAAACAATCACTGTCCCGAAATATCTGTGCCACTCCTCGCTCTTTGATTTGCTCTCCGGAGACGTTACTTTGTGCCATCACTTTCGACGGCATGTTCTCCTGTTACAAAGTCCACTTTTGTGCATTCTCGAAATTTTCGCCTGATTTTGGCCAATATATCATGAGAACATGAAGTGAAAAGAGGTATACTAAATTTCAGCTTCAAAGGCATCGCCTTAAAGTTGGAAATAAGAGGCGCAGGCATTTCAAGAGGCGTTCGAAAATTCTGCGTCTCTTCGTTAAGCAGTCACTGTCTCGAAACATCTGCGCCACTTCTCGCTCTTTGATTTGCTCTCCGGAGACGTTACTATGTGCCATCTCTTTCGACGGCATGTTCTCCTGTTACAAAGTCCACTTTTGTGCATTCTCGAAATTTTCACCTGATTTTGGCCAATACATCAGCAGAACATGATGTGGAAAGAGGTATACTAAATTTCAGCTACAAAGGCATCGCCTTAAAGTTGCCAATACGAGGCAGAGGCCTTTCAAGAGGCGTTCGAAAATTCTGCGTCTCTTCGTTAAGCTGTCACTGTCTCGAAACATCTGCGCCACTTCTCGCTCTTTGATTTGCTCTCCGGAGACGTTACTTTGTGCCATCACTTTCGACGGCATGTTCTCCTGTTACAAAGTCCACTTTTGTGCATTCTCGAAATTTTCACCTGATTTTGGCCAATATATCAAGAGAAGATGAAGTGGAAAGAGGTACACTAAATTTCAGCTTCAAAGGCATCGCCTTAAAGTTGCAAATAAGAGGCGCAGGCCATTCAAGAGGCGTTCGAATATACTGCGTCTCTTCGTTAAACAATCACTGTTCCGAAATATCTGTGCCACTCCTCGCTCTTTGATTTGCTCTCCGGAGACGTTACTTTGTGCCATCACTTTCGGCGGCATGTTCTCCTGTTACAAAGTCCACTTTTGTGCATTCTCGAAATTTTCGCCTGATTTTGGCCAATATATCATGAGAACATGAAGTGGAAAGAGGTAAACTAAATTTCAGCTTCAAAGGCATCGCCTTAAAGTTGGAAATGAGAGGCGCAGGCATTTCAAGAGGCGTTCGAAAATCTGCGTCTCTTCGTTAAACAGTCACTGTCTCGAAACATCTACGCCACTCCTCGCTCTTTGATTTGCTCCCCGGAGACGTTACTTTGTGCCATCTTTTTCGACGGCATGTTCTACTGTTACAAAGTGCAATTTTGAGCATTCTGAAAATTTTCGCCAAATTTTGGCCAATATATCAGGAGAACATGAAGTGGAAAGAGGTATACTAAATTTCAGCTTGAAAGGCATCGCCTTAAAGTTGCAAATAAGAGGCGGAGGCCTTTCAAGAGGCGTTCGAAAATTCTGCGTCTCTTCGTTAAGCAGTCACTGTCTCGAAATATCTGCGCCACTTCTCGCTCATTGATTTGCTCTCCGAAGACATTACTTTGTGCCATCTCTTTCGACGGCATGTTCTCCTGTTACAAAGCGCAATTTTGTGCATTCTGAAAATATTCACCAGATTTTGGCCAATATATCATGAGAACATGAAGTGGAAAGAGGTATACTAAATTTCAGCTTCAAAGGCATCGCCTTAAAGTTGCCAATACGAGGCGGAGGCCTTTCAAGAGGCGTTCGAAAATTCTGCGTCTCTTCGTTAAGCAGTCACTGTCTCGAAACATCTGCGCCACTTCTCGCTCTTTGATTTGCTCTCCGGAGACGTTACTTTGTGCCATCTCTTTCGACGGCATGTTCTCCTGTTACAAAGCGTAATTTTGTGCATTCTGAAAATTTTCGCCAGATTTTGGTCAATAAATCATGAGAACATGAAGTGGAAAGAGGTATACTAAATTTCAGCTTAAAGGCATCGCCTTAAAGTTGCAAATAAGAGGCGCAAGCCTTTCAAGAGGCGTTCGAAAATACTGCGTCTCTTCGTTAAACAATCACTGTCCCGAAATATCTGTGCCACTCCTCGCTCTTTGATTTGCTCTCCGGAGACGTTACTTTGTGCCATCACTTTCGACGGCATGTTCTCCTGTTACAAAGTCCACTTTTGTGCATTCTCGAAATTTTCGCCTGATTTTGGCCAATATATCATGAGAACATGAAGTGAAAAGAGGTATACTAAATTTCAGCTTCAAAGGCATCGCCTTAAAGTTGGAAATAAGAGGCGCAGGCATTTCAAGAGGCGTTCGAAAATTCTGCGTCTCTTCGTTAAGCAGTCACTGTCTCGAAACATCTGCGCCACTTCTCGCTCTTTGATTTGCTCTCCGGAGACGTTACTATGTGCCATCTCTTTCGACGGCATGTTCTCCTGTTACAAAGTCCACTTTTGTGCATTCTCGAAATTTTCACCTGATTTTGGCCAATACATCAGCAGAACATGATGTGGAAAGAGGTATTACTAAATTTCAGCTTAAAGGCATCGCCTTAAAGTTGCAAATAAGAGGCGCAAGCCTTTCAAGAGGCGTTCGAAAATACTGCGTCTCTTCGTTAAACAATCACTGTCCCGAAATATCTGTGCCACTCCTCGCTCTTTGATTTGCTCTCCGGAGACGTTACTTTGTGCCATCACTTTCGACGGCATGTTCTCCTGTTACAAAGTCCACTTTTGTGCATTCTCGAAATTTTCGCCTGATTTTGGCCAATATATCATGAGAACATGAAGTGAAAAGAGGTATACTAAATTTCAGCTTCAAAGGCATCGCCTTAAAGTTGGAAATAAGAGGCGCAGGCATTTCAAGAGGCGTTCGAAAATTCTGCGTCTCTTCGTTAAGCAGTCACTGTCTCGAAACATCTGCGCCACTTCTCGCTCTTTGATTTGCTCTCCGGAGACGTTACTATGTGCCATCTCTTTCGACGGCATGTTCTCCTGTTACAAAGTCCACTTTTGTGCATTCTCGAAATTTTCACCTGATTTTGGCCAATACATCAGCAGAACATGATGTGGAAAGAGGTATACTAAATTTCAGCTACAAAGGCATCGCCTTAAAGTTGCCAATACGAGGCAGAGGCCTTTCAAGAGGCGTTCGAAAATTCTGCGTCTCTTCGTTAAGCTGTCACTGTCTCGAAACATCTGCGCCACTTCTCGCTCTTTGATTTGCTCTCCGGAGACGTTACTTTGTGCCATCACTTTCGACGGCATGTTCTCCTGTTACAAAGTCCACTTTTGTGCATTCTCGAAATTTTCACCTGATTTTGGCCAATATATCAAGAGAAGATGAAGTGGAAAGAGGTACACTAAATTTCAGCTTCAAAGGCATCGCCTTAAAGTTGCAAATAAGAGGCGCAGGCCATTCAAGAGGCGTTCGAATATACTGCGTCTCTTCGTTAAACAATCACTGTTCCGAAATATCTGTGCCACTCCTCGCTCTTTGATTTGCTCTCCGGAGACGTTACTTTGTGCCATCACTTTCGGCGGCATGTTCTCCTGTTACAAAGTCCACTTTTGTGCATTCTCGAAATTTTCGCCTGATTTTGGCCAATATATCATGAGAACATGAAGTGGAAAGAGGTAAACTAAATTTCAGCTTCAAAGGCATCGCCTTAAAGTTGGAAATGAGAGGCGCAGGCATTTCAAGAGGCGTTCGAAAATCTGCGTCTCTTCGTTAAACAGTCACTGTCTCGAAACATCTACGCCACTCCTCGCTCTTTGATTTGCTCCCCGGAGACGTTACTTTGTGCCATCTTTTTCGACGGCATGTTCTACTGTTACAAAGTGCAATTTTGAGCATTCTGAAAATTTTTGCCAAATTTTGGCCAATATATCAGGAGAACATGAAGTGGAAAGAGGTATACTAAATTTCAGCTTGAAAGGCATCGCCTTAAAGTTGCAAATAAGAGGCGGAGGCCTTTCAAGAGGCGTTCGAAAATTCTGCGTCTCTTCGTTAAGCAGTCACTGTCTCGAAATATCTGCGCCACTTCTCGCTCATTGATTTGCTCTCCGAAGACATTACTTTGTGCCATCTCTTTCGACGGCATGTTCTCCTGTTACAAAGCGCAATTTTGTGCATTCTGAAAATATTCACCAGATTTTGGCCAATATATCATGAGAACATGAAGTGGAAAGAGGTATACTAAATTTCAGCTTCAAAGGCATCGCCTTAAAGTTGCCAATACGAGGCGGAGGCCTTTCAAGAGGCGTTCGAAAATTCTGCGTCTCTTCGTTAAGCAGTCACTGTCTCGAAACATCTGCGCCACTTCTCGCTCTTTGATTTGCTCTCCGCAGACGTTACTTTGTGCCATCACTTTCGACGGCATGTTCTCCTGTTACAAAGCGCAATGTTGTGCATTCTGAAAATATTCGCCAGATTTTGGCCAATATATCAGGAGAACATGAAGTGCAAAGAGGTACACTAAATTTCAGCTTCAAAGGCATCGCCTTAAAGTTGCAAATAAGAGGCGGAGGCCTTTCAAAAGGCGTTCGAAAATACTGCGTCTCTTCGTTAAACAGTCACTGTCTCGAAATATCTGTGCCGCTCCTCGCTCTTTGATTTGCTCTCCGGAGACGTTACTTTGTGCCATCTCTTTCGACGGCATGTTCTACTGTTACAAAGTGCAATTTTGTGCATTCTGAAAATATTCGCCAGATTATGGCCAATATATCAGGAAAACATGAAGTGGAAAGAGGTATACTAAATTTCAGCTTCAAAGGCATCGCCTTAAAGTTGGAAATAAGAGGCGCAGGCATTTCAAGAGGCGTTCGAAAATTCTGCGTCTCTTCGTTAAGCAGTCACTGTCTCGAAACATCTGCGCCACTTCTCGCTCTTTGATTTGCTCTCCGGAGACGTTACTTTGTGCCATCTCTTTCGACGGCATGTTCTCCTGTTACAAAGCGTAATTTTGTGCATTCTGAAAATTTTCGCCAGATTTTGGTCAATAAATCATGAGAACATGAAGTGGAAAGAGGTATACTAAATTTCAGCTTAAAGGCATCGCCTTAAAGTTGCAAATAA